>NC_135547.1:56207557-56512111 GCF_045843805.1 Urocitellus parryii
TCTGTTCATATTTTATTGGCCAAAGTAGGTCACATAGCACCAACTAAAAGGACAAGGATAGACAATCCAAGCCTACTATGTGCCAGAAGGAGGAGAAATGTATTTTTAACAACCCTATTGACCATTAGGGTTCACACCAGAAATTAATTCCCCTGTCCCATGGATGATTCTTTTGTGCATTGTAGAATATTCATTTATTTTAAATATTTTATTTCCTTTTTATTAACATGTATTAATTGTACATCTTAATGTTGCTTAGAGTGATAGCTCAATGCATGCATGCATACACCATGCATTAATCAAATCCATCCTTCCTTTGTCTACCCTTCCAACTCCTCCCAGGCTCTACTAATCAGTATTTTACATTTGGATCATTTTTTTTATCTTATGCATATGAGAGAGGACATGAGGTACTTGTTTTTCTGTATCTGGTTTATTTCACCTAACATAATGCCCTCCATTTCCACCCATTTTGCTTCAAATGACAGGACTTCATTAATATTCCATTGTTTATATATACCACATTTTCTTTTTTTCTCCTTTGAGTATTCCAGCAATGAAGATTCTTATTCATTTAATGGTATTCCAATGGTATTGAAGGCCTTCTTCATTCTTTCTTCTTTTCTTTTCTTTTCTCCTTTCTGGTCTGAGATATTTCAAAAGACTACTTTGAATTTACATATCCCTTCCCCAGCTGATATAATCCATTGTTGAGGCTTTCAATTTTGACTTATTGAGTTCTTCATTGCTAATATTTATGCTTGATTCTTTCCAAGATCTCTTTCTTTGCTGAATATCTAATTCATATTGTACATTGTCTTCCTAATTTCATTCAACTGTTTGTTTTCTTTTTGGATCTTATTCAGATTTTTCTATAATAATTTAAAAAATTCTTTACCATCCATTTCCTCAATACCTGATTTTTTAAAATTTGTTGTAAGAGAGTTATTGTGTTATTTTGGAGGTGTCTTGTTACCTTAGTTTTTTTTTTTTTTTGCCCTATGTTGAATTTGCACATCAGGTGGATCAGTTTAATAGGATGTACTTTGTAGTAAGCAGTTTTCTCCTGATTTATGTTGAGTTTTCAATTTGGTAGGCAATGTTGGCTTTGGTTCCAGCTGGAAGGTGTAGTGTAGTATTCCTATGGCTACTTTGGTTATAATGAATGACTTAGGGTGCAGTGCATACCATTACAGAGTCCAAGAGACCCACAGTCTCTGGGGGCCATGTAGGTATGGGGACACTCTAGTGGCTCAGGCAGTTGCAATGCAGCCAGCAGTGGGTGTGGGGTGCTCACTCTGTTGCCACTCTTATAATGGGATTGGTGGCACCAGTCAGGCAGTGTGGATTTCCACAGGCACTTCTGAATTGAGCTCTACTGCTGGCAAGGACCTCTGATCCTAGCAGCCTTGCAGTGGTAGGAAACCTGAAGTACCTGCTTTTGGATCAGGCATTGGGGTAGGCTCAGGACCTACACAGGAAGAGGAAATGGTGGGAAATGCAGTCCTCATATATGGTGCATACATCCAATCCTGACAGCAGAGTTCATACCCAGACAAGGCACTGGGGTGGGGTGGGGTCAGGTGTTGGGGGTGGTAGGAATCATGGAGTTTGCTCCCAGCTCCTCCAAAAGAATATTTCTGAGGGCAGGGCATAGAGAATAATTCTTAATGTTACAAGTCTTCATCAATGTATCCCTGTTTTTAAAAAGTACCTCAGTTCAATTAATTTGTTTAAAGACAACATTGAGTAATATTATTTAATTTTGAAATGAAAAATGTCTAATATATTGAGGGATATCAGAAAACCTATCAATTCATTTTTATAATTGCCTCTCTGAAAGGCTGGTGGTGTTACCAAAAGCTTGGTTCTCGTCCCTGAGGCCAATCCAATAATGAGGATGCAGGTTTTGAGAAAAAAGAAAAAGAAGTTTTATTGCTTTGTTAGCAAAGGAGAAACACAGGGGACTCCTGTCCCAGAGGCTGTGATTCTGCCCATCGGGGAGAACAGAGGATTTTTAAAGAAGTGATTCAAAGGCTATATTCCAGGTGCTCCCTGTAGGGGGATTGTGATTCACTTGTTATTTTGGGAGAAGGCGAAGAGGGGAAAAAAAGAGAACATTTTATAAGCCTCAGTAGCACAGCAGCAAATGGACCACTGTTACCGTAGGATAGCCAACCAAAAGTGGAAATTCTTAAATAATTTTCAAAGGTAATATCATTAAAAGTCAAGTTCTTATTAGTTAAATGGACACAAAACAACTTCTTTTTGGCCTATAAAAATTTTCAAACATTATTTGGTTGAATTCAGAATACCTGGGGTTAAAAATAATGCTTCTGTTTCAATGTAACCCTATCATAAATGCTGTGCTGTCACCTTTAAGGAAGAAAACATTAATAAATGCACATCATGAAATTGTAGAGAAAATCATATGAAAGTCAGATTTCTATAGTGGGGAGTCTCTCAAATTATTGACCAAAGCAATTATTGTTGTTTTAAACAGGCTGCTATTGCGATCAAATGTAATGCTCCACTGCCTCTTATTTTCTCCATAGAAATATCATTCAGTGGAGTTTTTTAAAAACAAGGCAAAATAATATAGTACATTTTGAAAATATTGACATGATAAATAGAAAAGTGAAACTAAAGGAATACGTGCTCCATTTCTCAGGGTGTTATTATTGCAGATTCTGTCATTAGTTAAAAACTATCATAGAGTATACTGTATGTGCATGTTTGTGTTTCGTAAAAAGAAGGTGACGCCCTGTAGCTCACAGATAACACAAATAACAAGTGATGCAGGAGTTGCTAAGGGCAACCACACATCTTTTCTGTCATTTCTTTATCCCTAAATGGCCAAACTTAGTGATGTACCCAATACCATAAAATCTCTGGATCTGCCCTTAGAAGTTTGGCAGGATACCAGTCTATAATGATCACTCAATGTCTGTTTGCAGCGGCAGGGGGTGGGGGTGGGGCAAGATATTAGAAATTAGTAGATCTAAAATTCATTGCTTAAGGCTGAGAAGAAAATATACATGCAGTATATTAAAATCTGACTCAATACCAAATGGATGCAAAGCATGAATAAATATTGAATAAACCAAGAAGATTGATTTAGCATGTGATATTGCCACCTTTTATGTTCAAATTTCCATAATATAGTTGGGTCAGTAGTAAAAAAGTGAATTTGATACATTCTCTTGAAAATTCTAAAGATCAAAAAATTACTTTGGTTGATAATAACCAGAGAAATACTCAGCAACAAATACTGTCAGCTGAGGGAATCAGGTATTTCTATCTACTTTTGTCTGGATTTAATAGAAAGTTATATAATGGAATTCAATGAAAATATCTTGTTTTCTAAAATAGAAGATGAGATTAAAAGATAAACATATAACTCATATTTTCAAAGAAGAATTTGTGTTTTATAGCAAATAGCATACATGGTACATTGGATCACATTAAGACTATGCACAATTACTTCCTAAATGTGAATATTCAGTTGCACCTGCTAAGAGTTCCAATTTTTCATGAAGTTCTTTGTTTTGGAAATGATGTCACTGTTGTTGCTTTCCTCAAATTCTGCTACAGAGGTTCCTTAAAAATAGTGAATGAGTTCAAAAAAGGACAATGGCTAAAGGGCCTCTTGTCATTTTGTCAGAATTATTATTGTCTCTGCAGCCATTGGCCTTAAAGAGTTCTAGCATAGCACCAAATCCTCAGTAATAGGGCTTGAGTAAAGAATAAAAATGAGTCCATCTAGTTAGCTTCTACTAGTATTGATTCCATAGTTGACTGTTTACATTAATATATATATATATATATGTATATATATATACAGATTTTTATCAGAAAAAAATAGAGGATCAATGTTGAAAACTATGTACATTTCCAGGTCTCAGAATAGTATAATAAAAAGTTGGTTTTGAAGCACATGTTTTTATTTTCCACCACAAAATTGTAAAATGATGACTATGTGTGGTGTGTGCACGTGTGTGTGTGTGTGTGTGTGTGTGTGTGTGTGTCTACGCATTACTTTAGTTGCTGAGTTAGATATGCACATGGGAGATCAGCTTTTTCCCCATGTTTGGTTCTTCCTTCAACATGAAGTTTTTTGACATTACTGCTAAGGATCTTGAGGCAGGAAAGGGAGTGAATAGCTTTTTATGTATAATGGTGTTTGGGAGGAATGTGTACGAAGTGATAAAGACTCAAGGAATGTTGTTCTATGAGAAACAGGAAAAGTAAAATTAAAAGATATGAAAAGAAAAACACAATATCTTGATTTTTCAGGCTTCTATTTTGAGAAATTAATAATTTTCCAAACTCTTAGCCAGTTTTACTCATAGTAGCCACTACTTATCAAAGAGTAACTTTTGAAATACCTAGAATGTAGTTCATCAAAAACAATGAATCTAAAATACATGAACTTGGAAATATTCATTAGTGTGTTTGTGGGATTTGTGTGTAGTTTCTCAGATAAACACTTATCTGTGCCATATAATACATAAAGTTGAAAATGGAAATTTGGGCTAGACATGTTGGCCTACACCTCTAATCCCAGTGACTTAGGAGACTGAGATAGAGAATTGCAATTTTGAGATCACTCTCAGTAATTTAGTGAGGCCCTATGCAACTTAGTGAAAACCTGTCTCAAAGAAAAAAATTGAAAAAGTGCTTGGGGATGTAGCTCAATAATAAAGTGTTCCAGGTTCAATCCCCAGTATCAAAAAAAAAAAAAAAGGAAAAGGAAAATTTGTATGGTAGAAATGTCCGTAGCCTGGTAAAGCTAGTGGAAGAGACTTGCCGAAGATAGATCATTAGTAGAAGTTTTGGTCAAAGGGTAAGTTTGATTTTATAGAGAAGGAGAGGTTGAAGGGGCTCCTTCCTCTAATTGAAGAACAATTAGAGGAGGCAAAGTTTATTTGGGGGCTCACAGTTTCAGAGGTCTCAGTCCATAGAGAGCTGGCTCCATTCCTCAGGCTCAAGATGAGGCAGAACATCAGGGTAGAAGAGTGTAGTGGAGGAAAGCAGCTGGGAACATGGTAGGAGATGGAGAGAGAGAAAGAGAGAGAGGAGGTGAGAGGGAGGGAGATATCTGCTTCACAAGGACAAAATATATATCCCAAAGGCATACTCCCAGGGTCCTACTTCCTCCAGCCACACCTACCCACCTACAGTTACCACAAATTAATCCCTATCAAGGGATTAATGCACTAATTGAGTTAAGGCTCTTATAACCCAATTATTTCACCTCTAAGCTTTATTGCATTGTCTCACACAAGAGCTTTTGGGAGACACCTCATATCTAATCCACAACAAGCACAATTTGAGGAGAGAGTGCAGAGAACTAAGCAACATGGAATGGGACAAGAAGATGATCAATGAGTTCAAAAGATACCTTGGCTAAAGGGCCCTCTATCACTTTGGCAGAAATTATTATTGTTTTTATAGTTATATTTCCTTTCTTGGTGGCACCAAGCCGTTATAGGACTGAAGTTTCTAATATACATTGACCCTCAGAAGCCAATGGCATACTTTGATTCTTGCATTGTACCAGTAACTTGTTAAGTGACACACCAGTGCCTATTTAGTGAGCTCTATAGCAAAACTGTACCAACAAATGTCCTCCTGGACATGTCAGAGTTAATGTGCTTCAGAACATTTTTGGTATACTCTTCAGAGGAACCATGGCCACAGAGAAAAGTTGTAAAAGGAGCCTCTTCAATAGGATGGATTTTTTCATAGTTTAGCTTCATTAACACATTAGGAGAGAAGGCTAATATCCATCAGACCAAGGTTTAAAAAGAGAACAGTTTGTTTCTTATGTGGGTTAGAATGTTTGTTTGTTTGTTTTACAAAGCATGCTAAGCCCCTTGTCTATTTGCTTTAATTTATTCCAAAAAGTGTTTAAAGTGGTTTTGCGTAATTCTCTTCTTAATGTGTCTGATTTAAATTAGCATTACCACCTCTGTGGCATTACGATTCCACCAGTCTCTTGTAGGATCACTACAATTTGATTGCACATAAAGCATTCCATCTCCTCATTCCTCCTTTTCTGTTGCCTATGCTCAGTCTTTGTTTAGAAAGGAGACAGATATCACATTGTTGTTGTACCTCAGCCTGATTATATCATATAGGAAATAATCACAGAGCTAATCAGGTTGCTTCTGCTGGTCTGGTTCCATGCAAAGCAGCTATCAGCAGTACACAGCAGGGCCTGACAATTGCCATACTGACAACCCCGCCCACAAAAATGCTCACCAATTAACCTTCAAGTCACATCAGATCAAAGACTGACATTCATTATTTTAATGAAAACAGTAAGAAAGGCACTATTGAAACACCAGAAAACTACTCCACTATTCTGTTGCACATTTTGTGTAGCAATGTACAAAATGCAAGCTCAGGGTTAGAAAGACAGGATGCTGGGCGTAAAGGAGGAATAAAGAACAGGTGCCTACAGCTCCCTGCTTTTCACCAACCATCTCCTACAAAGCTTTTGTAACTCTTTGCCAAAGGAGAAGAGGATGGAAGTTGCTTGTATCTCAGGAGGGAACTACTTCAAGATGTTTGAAGAAACACCATGCACATGAAATGTTAGCATGGCTTTCTTTTAACTTCCTTTCCTGTGGTCCCTGTTATGTTTCTTCCAGAGGCTGTGCTGTTATGCTGCATCTGTGCTTTGAAATGAATTCAAATTATTTTGAGCAAAAGTTGCTTTATGTCTGACAGAGTCAATAAGCACTCTTTTCCTTCCTCCCCCCACCCCAAACAGTATCATTCAAATAAGATAAAAAGCTCTGCATAGATATCACAGAATCACTAAAAAAATAATAAATAAAAATGTCCTCTTTCTTCATTCTTAAGAAATTAGAAATATATTCTTGGCCATTAATCTGACAGACATTTATTAAGTGCTTATTACATGTCAGAAATGTGCTACATACAGTAGATAACTTGCTAAATATGTGTGTTAATAGACATCCTGGATTTTGAGAAACTCACCATTTAAAAGATTGTGGTGGGGGAAGTGGTTGATAACATTGTCTTTCCCTGTAGCTACTTCATTTGAAATATTTCATATACTCAAGCCTGTGACTCAGGAAGGCCTAGTTCAAAGCCCATTTAGGTGGAGATGACAGTAGACTGCACTGCTTTTTGAGTCATTATAAATTAGCTTAGAATTTAAGTCTAAACCTTAATGAAAGAAAGTAGAGAAAAGACCCCAGGATAGTGGGGGAGCATTCCAAAGCTCGAGGTAAATTCAAATAATAACCCCAGCTAGAAATTTAATGTCTCAGTTTGTTCTCCTAATTTTTCTTGTATTATTTCAGGATATTTTTTCTTTTCAATTAAACATAACCAGAAGCATACAGACTAATTAGCAGAAGCATAAAAGAAATGTGCTCTGGCACAATCTGGCTCAGTCTAACCTTTTCAGACATTGAGCCTTATCTCTCTTGTGTGCAGAAAACTAGAGGAACTTTCTTTGGGTACAGTCCCAGAGTCTGCCCTGGAGCCCAGCCCAGACTCAATTCTTGTAGAATAGCTGGGCTGTGATCAGTGGCCAATACATCATGACACATCTCCACACTTCCCTATACATTTCTGGGAGGCACATGTCATCTTGGAGTCAGAACATCATCTCTTTGTTTCTTGAAGTATGGAGAGTGACAATGGCACTATTAGGTATTATAGAGAGGAATAACCAGGTTCAATTCCAAGAGGAGACATTTTCCTGTTTTTCTTTTCCTGCTGTAAACTTTGATCAGACTTATTTTTATGAGGACCTGCTCTCCAATCCACTTGCAAAGGAAATCAGGCCAAGCGTGTTTTCAAACCTCTCATACTCCCTAGCTAGGACTTCTGGTATATAAAAAATTTACATATGTTAGGAATATTTAGAATTTGGGGATTACCCAGTCTCTTCTTATTTAAACCAAATGGCATTTGATCTCAAAGCCAACATTTTCAACAGAAGGGATTTGAAGTCATTCCCTTTATACCTAACATGCAAGGTCAGAATGTGAATTTATACTCAGGTTCAGGGTTCATCTTACTAATTACATATTACAAGGGCTTTTAGATAACCCTTCCAATGGGACTTCTTTTTTAATCACTTGCAGTATAATGGCTGAGAGCATAAATATTAGGAAGGCGACATTCAATTCTTAGTTCCTATACTTGTTAACTGTGGCTCTGAGTAAATTGCCTAATTTCTTTATGCCTCAGTTTCCATATTTGTCAATTAGAGACATTATTTGTCTTCTACTATTGAAGTGTAAGCTCCACAACAAATCTTTTTTTTTTTTTTTTTTTTTTTTTACTGTTTTCCAAATGTTTTGAACAGTCCTATTACAGGAGAAGTGCTTAATATCTGTCAAACAAAGAAAACCTATCTCCTGGGGTTCTTTTGAGGATGAAATAAATGAATACAGGGAGAGTCATAGGGCCTGGCATATTGTAAACCCACAATAAATATTAAGGTACCATTATCATCATTATTATAGTCTCAAACTTGAATATAAATGGTCAGGTTTACCCACCTGCTAAATTTGGGAGCTAAATATTTAAAAAAATCATGATTTTACAGGGAAATTTCATGAAGCTCAGGTACTTGCTCAGCTGTGGTCTTGTCGTGATTGCAGGGTTTAGAAAGACACAGGGCAGGGCCTCAAAAATCTAGAGTCTACTGCAATGGCCCTGCAGGCTGCCTATAATTTAACATTCTCCTTCTCTGTTCTTTCCCCTATCCATCAAATACATTCTTAAAAATATATAAAACTAAGAAATTTCTTTAAAATGTGAAGAATAAAATTCATCTACAATTCACTTATTATATTTATATGTGAGTATCTATATATATATATATATATATATATATGTGTGTGTGTGTGTATATATATATATATATATATATATATATATATATGTATATTTGGATTTTTTTGTAACGGGGATTGAACTCAGGGACACTCAAACACTGAACCACATCCCCAGCCCTATTTTGTATTTTATTTAGAGAAAGGATCTGACTGACTTGCTTAGTACCTTGCCATTACTGAGGTTGGCTTTGAACTGGTGATCCTCCTGCCTCACCCTCCAGACCTGCTGGTATTACAGACCTGTGCCACTGCACCTGGCTCATTCTTAGTACGTATTTTAACCAGTCTTTTTTCTATGCTTGTTGAGAGCCACAGTCCAGTCAGAATGATGCCTGGCATTTACCAGAGGGAATGGTTGAAAAGGGATGCCAGCGAACCATTGAGATGATGATTTGAGTTAAGCTATATATAATTGCTGTGATGCTGGATTTATTGTATTGTATATTTGACCTTTACTGTCAGGCTATAGGGTGGCTCTTGCTGCCTCAGTGGCCCTCTACTTTGGAGTTCCCGGTGTGTTCTCTCGGGGGTTCGGGGAGATTGGATGGAGCCCGGTGGAGGCAGTGTGTTCCCATGTGGTGTGTGCAGTGCTGGTGAGAGTTGAGGAATAAAGAGTTGCTGTTTGAATCTACAAGGCTTTATGGTGGCTCGGTTATTTGTGCCCAGCCAGACTGCAGCATATGATTATATATATATATATATATATATATATATATATATATATATATATATATATCTATATCTATCTCAGACCCTTTGGTTAATATACATAAACACACACACACACACACATATATACATACATACACACATATACTAAAATTGGAACACATTGTGCATATTTTTAATTTATTTCCCTTAAGAATCTTTTTCTGTTATTAAATATAATTCTGTAACAAGTAACTATTTTGTAATTGAAGTTGCTTTCATAGAATTGCATTATAGAAAATGAAGGGTATAGATTTCAGCCTGAGTTCAAAGGGAGTCTCTAGAAAGATATAGACACCCCACAAAGTAACATTTCCTCAGAGTCAGATGCATCTCAAGATTATTGGGGGGAGATGAGACTGGTTAAAAGTTCTTTTTAATTCTTCATCCCCAGATTTTGGTGGTTTCTGCCTATCATAAGCTTTCCCAAGCAAATGTGTTTTAATTTAAATATGCCAGTTATTGAAAACACACTATATGCCAGGCATGATACTAGATACTTTATGATATTTTCTATAATCTTTTAGCAATATTTGGGAGATCTTATTGTTGTCTCTATTTTATCTAAAAGGAAATAGAAGTGGTCTTTATTTGCAAGCACTATAAAGAATACAAAGGTTTGTTGAATGAATATAGCTTGCCCTTAAAACACAGAGATATTTACATAGCTACCTCTTGGGATTGCCATGAGGTTTAAGAGAGTGCATGTAATGTATTCAGTATCATACCAAGGACACAGTAAATGCTGGATGAATCTTTTCAGTAATATTGATGAGGATGAGGATGATGACAATGATAACTTATTAATGGTGAAAATGATATAAACATTGGCATGTGATAAGGAAGGGGTAACAATGAAAGGATAGGATGAGGCCAGAACATCCTGAGAATCTAGGGACTCTAGCCTGAGACAAGGGATCAATTGATTTGTCATGTGATTCTTCTAACCGTGTAGGGCAGTTATAGTATTTCCATTAGGAGAGCTACCCCAGGTCAATGCTTTCAATGCCAGATAAAATAAGAAAAGGATATTACTATGCTTCTAAGCTTCAAGATGACTTTGGGAAATGTTTTCTCTCCTTTCAAATGAAGGCCAACACTGAACTGAAAAAAAGCTAATAATTTTTTTCCAATATACTAATTTACATATTTTGAC
Source organism: Urocitellus parryii (assembly GCF_045843805.1). Lineage (NCBI taxonomy): Eukaryota > Metazoa > Chordata > Mammalia > Rodentia > Sciuridae > Urocitellus > Urocitellus parryii. The sequence goes on from NC_135547.1 coordinate 56,218,313, forward strand.
CACGTTTTTTCTCACTCAGTTTTAGCAAGGTAGGGATTTGAAAGTGGAGTTAAATTATACAGAATACACAATTATTGCCATTTATAACACTTGAGGTAGTGCTTAATTAAAGATTAAATTTTGTGTTTCCAAACAAACTGAGAGTACAAGGTTTAGAGGAAAGGGAGAAAACTTGAAGTGCAGAGGTCTTCTCAGACAGAAAATGACTCAGTGAACTTGGAAGTTATTTAGAATCTCATAACTTGAATCTCCTAATTTTCAAAATGTGCTAGCAATATTGCATATCTGCATTTTGGTTTATGATGTACAAAGCAACCCCTGTATATGCTCTCATTTTGTCGCGACCCCTTGCCGGCAAGGGAAACACGACACAGGATTCTTCTTTCAGCAGTTTACTCAGGACCTTTGAATCATGATGAGAAAACAGGAACAAGAGAGCGAGCGGTCGGTCTGCCCTAGCTTAAGTACCCAGCCTTGCCAATCAACTAGCACCACGTGGAGAAGTCCAATAGGTACAGCGCAGCAGAAGCAGGCCAGAGCCCAGCCCACAGCCTTACAAGGAGTTGTTTACTTCTAACAACTCTAACCGCTAACGAAGCGGAAGCAGAGACCAGCGCCGTATTCAGGGTGCTGTCACCGGCTCCCAACACATTTTGATTCTTACAATGACCCTGAAAACAGTTTGGCAGGCATTACACTTAGATAGCAAGTGAAGCAACTGAAGTTCAGAAAGGTAAAATGGATGCCCAAGGTCAATTAGCTAAGAAGTCTTATATTTAAGACTCAAAACCTTGGTTTCTATTATATGTAAAAGTTTTATTTGCATTACTTGAAGAAGAGTAGAAGTGATCTCCTTTTTTTATTTTAATAATCCTGAGAAGAATCTAGCCAAGCAGGTAGGAAAGCATATCTAAGTTCTCTAAGACACATGATGAATGGAAAACAGACCTGGGTTCTAAGTCCAGGTTCCTCACCAAGAAGCTGTGTTATATTCAGCAAGTTACATTGCTTCTCTGGACCTTGTTCATAAAATGGAAGAAGTGATTAATTTTTGCAAGACTTCTTCAAAATATGCTTCATTACCATTTCCATAAACGAAGGAACTTAAGCAGAGAAAAGTAAAACTACTTTGCTCAACATCTCACAGTAAGTGGTAGAGAGAAGCTGCTTCCATTGCCAGAATGATGCAACTTTGGCCTAGCAAGGGGTAATTATCTACAGAGTTCAAAAGAGTAAAGAAATAAATGAATATATTTCTAAAGTGCTCTGATGCATACTGAAATCTATTTCTTCAGTATGATAACAGGTAAGTAGGAGAAATTCCCTACTGCCTCACAATTTGCAATAATCCCCATGCTAGGAAATCTACTGCTAAGTGATGACAAGGATGATGGAGTATTACAATTAGTGTATAGAACAGTGATTCTCACCAACATTTTCCTAAGGGCCGAATACAAGTGTCTGAAAGGGGTGACTTTTACATAATTTTCTTAATGTTCATGGACTGAGTACTTTATTTCCACACTTAGAAGTGATGGTGATGATGCTAATAATGGAGGTGAATGCTAATGAATAATCCAGAAATGGCATTGAATTGCTACCCACAAGGCAAACTTCTTGAGAAGTTGAATTTTGTCTTTAATTAGCTTTTCATCTGAACACATATTGTGCATTCTCTGTGCCTAGGAAGCCACCCCCTGATGACATGTGCACCCAATATTTCCCTAGTTAATTCCCCATCCATCCTTTACATCTCAGTTAGCAATGATATTCCTTCAGGAAACCTTTTCTAAGGTTTACAAGAGTTGTCCTTAGTGGAAATCTTTTTTCTTTTTCTTTCTCCCAAACAGCATAGCAATGATACTGCTTCTGGGAAATACAGCTTGGTTTTCTTTGAGAGAACTTTTTGCCCATGACTGCAGTTTTAATAGGGCTGTTAAGGAAACTCATTTCCTCTTCTTTATCCAAGTAATGGGAACATGACCAGCTCTTGGCCACTCTGACTCTCCCAAAGGAATTTGTACCTTGAGCAGCATTGTAGAGGTGGAAAATCAAGCCAGTTCATCTGACGGCCCTGCTCATTATTCCCTACTCCTGGAGGGGCCCTGTTCCTTGTTTCTCAGAACTCTGGTTTATCAGTGATTCCTTCTTTATAGGGATATGCCCCACATCCTTCCAATACTTTTCAGTTTTTGCTTATGTTAACCCAAATAATTTAGGTTGCTTGTAATGAAAAATTCTAATCATGCATCCCTGTTATATGGACTCATGGGAAATGCACCTCTCCTTAATAGAACTTATTTTATTTAGTAAATATATATTTTGGTTGATTGTTTGATTAATGCTGGTCACATTCACAGGGCTGTAAGCTCCAGAAAAGCCAAATTATATCCTCAGGTCTTAGAATAGTGTTTAGAAATTGAATGACTCAATAAAAAATTATTCTATTTAATGAATAAAGAAATGACATTTCAGGTTCCCCTTGATTTCTATTGTTTTCCAGAATAGATGTCCCCACAAGCTCATGCCACCAAGCTTTCTCTACTAACGTCTCATGTTTTGAGCCTTTGTCTTTTTCCTCAATCTTTTGCTTGCTTTCTCTTCTCTTCTTGCCATCTCCCTTGCCCCCCGCAAATACTTTCCCCCTTTCTTTACCCCAATCTCCAGCTGCAATGATGTCTTTAATAACTAAGTTTCTCCCTTGTCATAAAATTCCTCTTTGACTCTTTTGTATTTCCATGTGGAAGTAGAAGGCTTTTCATGACTTTAAGTCTGACCATCTCCATTGTCTCCTGTTCTCTCTTAGCCCTGCTTGTATTCTTGACTCTGGACATGCAGAATTCTTTCAGTTCTTTGATGTGCCAGGCTCTTTTCCTTTGAAAAAAGTGCCATCTCTTCCTGCCATGACCTTTATTTCCCTCTCAGCTTTAGTTCTCAGCCCTAGAGTTTCTTCCTCTTAAAGTTTCTCCTACCACAATGTCCAGCTTCACCCAATCTTGGACTAGATGGATGACTTTTCTTTGGGTTCCCAAGGCTTTTTGCACTGTTCTATTCTTACATTTGTTGTTTATTTCTTTATGTTACTGTTTTATTTTTTTATGCCTTTACCTACCCTTTAAACTGAGCCTCTGAAATGCAGGAACCACAATTTTCACCTGCAAATCTTCAAGAACCCTGCATGATACCTGGATTATAGCAAGTGTTCAATAAATGTTAAAAAAATGACTAAATGGAAGATTGAATCATCCTACTTTAGTTGAATTCTATCCTTTTCAGTTTTAGTGTCACACTTATAACCTTCTTACAGTATTTATGTATTTCAACTTTTCTTTATACATATCCATATACATATCCTAATTCAACTGCTTTTACTCCTTAAAAATAGTCTATTCTTCATCTGGTTTATAATATATGCAAAGCTATTGCCTGTGGAAAAAATGATGAATCAAGTCATGGTAAACTACTGATGATTTAATAAATTAAAATGTACATATAAATATTCATACTCACAAAAGGCCTTAAGATGAGAGTGATTTATTTGTAACAGAATGAATTACACACATGGAATTTCAGATTGGTTAATATTAAAAAGAGAGGGCAGAAAGCCTTGCATGATGCTTCTTAAATTTCATTCCATGGGCAACTGAAACTTTCCCCTAGATAAGTCCAGCTAGCCTGAAAATTAGATATAAAAAATATTAGGTTATTACGTAGTATGCAGACCTCAGATCTATAGTATGATATTGGATAGTTTGAGGATAATACTGATTAAGTATATAATTCAAGGACGCCCCAAGTCTTTTATCAAAACATATGGATATAAACCCTCAATTCCATTAAAATTATAGTGATAGAGAAATAAAAGTCCAAGACCTCAGAAGCACAATTATACAATCAATCACAAACAGCTAAATCTTTGTGGTATGTCTCAAGTTTTGTTTGTTAGAGGATGAAGTTTGTTAATAGAATGTCAGATGAGTCAGGAAATTGGTAAAAAATATTGAGGTTTGGCAGTGCACAGAACCCCATGCATTTGAAAGTGAGATTCTTTTCTAAATTCCACTTGAATAAAGAAAACATTTTGGAAGAGCTATATTCCCAGCCCCAAATTTTCAAATTTCAATTCAACCTGATGTGTGCATGTAAATAGAGGAAGCATCTCCTTCTCAATCTTCATGAATAGTAGAATTACTGTTCTTCCCCCTCCAACCCCATCACCAAGAATACCTTTAATTCTATCTTGTCATTTAGCCTCAAATTCTGCTATTACTTCTCATGTGGTGTATAACATATGTTTCAGAGACACAGGCCTAATTTTGAATCCCATCTTTGTTTTACCCTCTCTTTGTGATTTCAGCCAACTTGCTTAGGCTCCTTGAGATTCAATTTACTCATCTACCAACTGTGGATTAAAAGGATTGAAGTTAGAACAGCTACTATATTTCTTGGACTTTAGTAAGTACAAAATAAAAGATGGTTATTATTATTTCTTTGATTTAAAATATTGTTTTTCCATGCTAAAATTCAAATAGTCTTTTGAGTGTCATTATCCACAGTTATTACTGTAGTCTAAGTAAATCAGTCAGATTTCTGAGCATAGGACAATTATGTTTTGCTAGGTGGAATAGTGGAGCTAGGACAGAGCAGCTGGGAAGCAGTGGATGTTACTGAATGGTCAGATGGGAACCATTGAAAATATTGCTTGGGGCCATCTCTGTTCAATGGCTTTTAAATACTCACAGCTAGAAAAAAGAGATGCCCAAAAATACTCAGCAATAGAGAAAACACAGAAACCAACCCATTAGAACAGAGGGCAGGCAGAGCACTGGAAAAGGATCCTGTATTTATACTCCTGCCAATTTTGCCAGACCCTACTCTTTTAGTTACAGAGTAATAGGAAAGACAGGTTTGGGAAAAAAATGTGTGAGGGGACCTAGTAACAGTGGGTGATGCTTGGAGGGTACAGAACAGCAGTCATTTATCAAAACATATGAAATAGTTCAGTATTTTAATAATTTGCATGACATCATAGATGTCAGCAGAATATCATTCCTGGCCTTGAGACTACATGAGAAAGACAAAAGGAAGGACCAGGAAGAATCAGCAGTGGGAAACAACTACCATTTCAGTAACAGAATAAAATCATCAGAAGATATTAATCCCTGTATTATAATTTGTGTTTAAGTGCCTAAAATGAATTATACACTATTTTCTAGACAAAATGAATATGATAGCTTTTTAGCTATTAATTGGTAATATCTGCCTTGCTAGAGCAGGCAACACCTCTCTATGTCTAACCTTTTAATGTTTTTTAAGCCCTTGTGCTATCTTGAAAGGAATATTAAGCTTTCATTTTACATTTTAAATAGTATATACTTGGTTTACATACCATAATACAACTCCCCATGCACCAAAATTGCTTTGAAAAATGGAAATTTGAATGGTAAGGGCATTTTAACAAAAATCCACATGTTTTATAATTCCTCACAAAAAAGGGTACATTTTCTAAATAAGATATGTACCAGCACAGGCAGAGTTAGATTACCCTTATCTTATAGAACTGAGCAGAGTTTCCATTTTTTTGAATAATATCAGAGAAGCACTCTGTACATGCCCTACAACACTTCATTCAGGGGCAGTATTTACCCAAATATGTAACTATACACAGCGTACAACAGGTTGGAAAAACTGAAACTGCATTAAGAAAATTCTATATTCTTTGCAACTGATATATCTACATGCAGTGCACAACAGGTTGGAAGAACTGAAACTGTAGTTAACAAAATCTGCAGTTGAATTTTTATATTCTTTGCAACTGATATCACCACCTGGAGGGTTCAAATAGGTAATAAACCTATTTGAGCAGAGGTATAACAAAACTTCTGTATGGAGAAAAGAGCTCTGCAAGGGAGCCCACAGGGCTGCAGGCAATTCTGTTGTAGCAAAATCCCACTTAAAACAAACCTCCCCTTTCTCATGGGATCTCCTGTAATCCTGGGATTAGATGGATCAGTACTGGCAGTGGTTGCTCTTTGCTCAGAGAATTTGCTCAGGTTGTATGGGGCTCATTCTGTTTTTCTTCAAATTTCAAAATCAAGTATTGAGAACATTTTACTTATTAACAAATTTCTCAAGGTAGTCTTTATTAATTAATTTTACTTATGCTGGGTAACCAGAAATTTTTTTCTTTTCATGTATTAATACTTGTCTATTGCACATGTATTATAGAAAGAAACACAAACTTTGTAACAGGAGATTCTCAAATACATAAGCTATAAATATAGTACATTAAGCAGATACAAATGCTATGCATTTTTCATCAATTCAAAAGATTTGAGAGTCAGGAAGATTTGAATTATAAATGCTATTTTTTAGCTCCCATCTTAAAACCTCCAGGAGATCTACAACATTTAACTCTCATCCTATTCCTCTAAGATCAAGTAGGAGGAAGATATTTAAAAGAGTCTCTGTTCTGCCTTCTAAGATCATTACTTTATTTTCCAGAAGTGAATCCTATTCCGGTAAGACAGATATGTCCCATTGATCTTAGAAATATGTTGTTCCATGGCTGCAATTTCTTTCTCTGAAATCATCTGGTATTTTAAATTTATTACCAATTGGCTGGGACAATGTGGTTTTCAGTTGCTGAAAATTTAGAGTCCATTACAAAAGTGAGGTTTGGAGTTATTTCCTGGCCTATGTTTGGTGCCAAAGCCCCCTCAAACTGATTTTTTTTCGTCACTCTTCTGGCTGCCTGTCTCAATGGGAAAATCTGTCTTTTTATTTGTGTGAATCTGATAAAAGCAATACTATCTATAGAAATCTTTTTGTCAAGATTATAATCGTCATTTTTGTAAGAGAGAAATTTGAGGTGGAAACATTAAAATGTACCTGAAAAAATCAACACCAGAATTCGGTTCATTCTGTTCCATGGCTTCATCTGCTCCTAGACCTTACAGCAAGGTCACTGTTGCTATTTGTCATGGGAATCTGGGTCACGGGGAACAAAGCTCACATTCATTTTATAGCAGGGTAAGAAAAAAAAATTCCCCTGAAGGATATTATTCATTTCCCTAAACACTCACAATGAGCAGACTGGTGGCCTAGTCTCCATGAGGAAATCATCTTTAACAGATGAAAATTCAGAAGATGCCTCTTTCAAAAAGGAAGAATGTAGCAACCTATAGTAGAAATGAAAGGTTAATTTATTTGTGGCAAAATTTCTTATAAAAGCTATGATTAACCTGGAAAAAATAGCATTTACCTCTGCTGCTTTACCAGAATTTCTTTTTTTCTTTTTTAGAAAGTGTCTCAGTAAATTGCTTAGGACCTCACTGAGTTGCCATGGCTTGCTTCAGATTTGCTATCCTGCTGTGCTTCTGCAGCCTCCTAAATCACTGGGATTATAGGAATGGGCCACTGCACCCAGCTTTTACCAGCATTTTGATTATAATCGGGCAAAGGTCTGAGGATACTTGGAAGAAAGGTTCGTTAACATATGGCTGCAGATTCTGATGTTTTTGCTACAGTCATGGCACCAGGAGTTTGAGAGTTTGGTTAGAATCAGGTTATGTTTTGGTCTGAATGTCCATCAAAAAACACAGCCTCTGAGTAAAAGGACTAAACTCACCATGCTATTCCAGGGTTAGGACTATACCTGAAATCCTTTTTAAAGTGCTTGAGCATATAATAAACTCCAGCACTAGTTGTTGAGTTTGATGATGTCATCAGTCTACATATGTTTTTAATACCCTTTCCTATTTTCAATGGATGTACTGTAACTGTTTTCTTGGCACTAAATTGGATACTAAAATAAATAAGGTCCTATATCTATGAAAATATGTGTACATGCTTACATTTCTTATATTCTGTATTTTATTATACCAAAACATCTGAAAAAATCAATTTCTTCTTCACCTGCCTATCAAGGGCTGGATTAAGGATTTATAAGAATTGATGACAGCACTTGCAAAGCATAGAGCACTCCCTGACTGCTACGGCTCCCTTCACTTCTTTCAGAGCAAAGCCAGAATACTGATTTAGATTTTTTTTTTCATGTCTGTGAAGGAAATGAACTTTTAAATGTTTTCCTTTAAAATGTGAATGTGATTAGCATTATTGTACAAATGTATTTGGTATTACTAGAATATTTAAGTTTCAGCACATAATGCACACTCTTGATTTAGAAACTTAAATAGTTTATTTTTTAGGAGCTTTCCATTTCACCTTTAAGCTTGTGTTACATAAGCTTAATGGACTCACTCAGCTTCTTGATGGAGAGAATCCACCAGGTGAATAGCAGTAAGCTCATGAGCTTTGAAGGACTTATTTTGCCAGACTGCAACTCCAGCTTACTCTTTGGAGTTGTACTATTCTGCATGCAGTGATTATAACATCGCAGAGCTCTGATAATATTTATTGCAGAATGAAAATGTCTCTTGCCCTTATCCTCCCCCTTTCTTTTTGCATAAATACAGTAAGTTGAGCTTTAACTAAGGTGATATTTGAATTAAACTGACAAATCAAAATGCCTAAAATTTAGGATTGCATTTATGGATTTCATCTACAGTATATCAGCATCAAAATGTCAGAGACAGTAAGTCACAGTCAGGAGAAGTTTCTATGGATTTTGGAACTTTCATATCATTGTTGCGTTATCTAGCACTGGGCAGAGCAACAGGACTAATGGGGATGGTGAGACCTAAATTCAGTATTTAACTATTTGTTCAAACCAGAGATTTACTCTGCCACATGGGAGGAATAAAGCATATCTTTAAGATGAATGTGTGTGTGTATGTCTGTGTGTGTGTGTGTGTGTGTGTGTGTGTATTTTTCAAAGAAAGAAAAGGAAAAATGCTAGTGAGACAGATTGAACTAGAATTCATTTTAAAAGAAAATATACAATAGTCTGTGCTTTGAGAACTCAGGTGCCAGAGCCTTTTGTTACTTAGCAGAAATATTAATGAGATGTCTTCTCTTTGTTTTTCTGAAGGAAATTTAAAAGATGCCGGTTCATCTTTTGACTCTTTCAAATGTGCTTGTTTCTTTATGGTTTTTCAACCTCTTTCTTTCTCTGAATGTCCTCACCAAACATTTTAACCTCAAATGCTTTTAAATGTCCATTCAGATTCTTCCAGATATCTATTCCAAGAGCATATTCTTGTGAATACAAACTTGCAAATAAATTGTGCATCATTTTTCAAAATAGTATTTAAAAATTTTTCTGTGAAGGATCACACATGGTTAGTGAAATACATAGCAAAAATGTATTCAGAAAGCAACTGTTGATTTCAGTCTCTACCATTGTTTGCTACCATGCATTTAAAGGAAGAGCTCTGCAAAGTCATTACGTGGAGTCAGCTGAGCCCTACATGAGTGAGGATATCCATATTGGCACAATCTGATAATATTCAATAATGTAACTATTGTCAATATCACATTGGGGTTCTGGGGAACTATTTTGCCTTATTCTTCTTGGAAGTATGAAAATTATATTAGAAATAAAATGGAAAGATCCTATATGCACAATTCTGTGGTCAGTGGTGGTATCTTGATCCTTCCTTTCCGGAATGTAAAGGGTGGCCAACATCCCACTACAGTATTCTATTCCATTTCTTGGGCTCATGCCTCCTTGATCCTCCTTGCTCCTTCTTTCTTTTCCTTCCCTCTTCCTGGTAAAAAAGGGAAGAAACCAGAAGTATTTGGAAGTATTTGAATTAGAAAACATTAAATGTAGATAATGGTGATAGAGGAAACGATTTAGCTTCATTTTCCCAACATGTGTTCTTGACTCACCATATTGAAAGGCTGTAAAACAAAACCAAGTAGAACAAACCAAATCTCACTGCCCAGAAGATAACCTCATTTTAATTAAGATCTTATTTCAAAAAGAAAAGCCTGCTACAGAAAGTACTGAAGTGAGAAGAGAATCTTACCAAATATTGAAATATGAATCTGAAAAACACAAAGGATGGTGGAGAGAATGTATGGATACAGGAAAGATAAACTTCAATAAGAACTGGAAGAAAGAGGGCACAAGGAAAAAGGACAGAGGGAATGAAAGGAAGATCACAGATGTCAAGGGATATTTCTTCCTCTGACTTGAAGAGGGGTAAATCATACTCTTGCATCAAAATTCTGCTCAGTTGTTATAACTTCCACTAAATACTGAAAGTAAATTTTGCATATAATGATTCAGGATTAAAAATGAAGACAGAGAGAAATTGACAATTTTTTAGCCATTAGATAGAAATATATATTCTGGTAGACAGAGAACACCACTAGGCCTAATCTTTCAGACTACAGCAGTTTGGCTACTTTTGGAGTAATAAGACACATTTATTTTGTGTGTTTAAAAGACTTGCATGTATTTAGCACATTGAAACATCAGTCTCTCTGGGCATTAGATGAAAATGAAAACTTAAAACTATGATTCAAATGTGAAGATATTTTTCTTAAAATTGCATATTACATAGCATTGTACATCTCACTGTGAATGCTAGAATATGTAGAGCTTGATCAAATTTGCAAAAGGAATGGATAGATTTATACATTTCTTTTACCCTAAGTAAACTACCCAAAGCAAACAAAATCTATCTATTAATAAATAAGCATGCAGATAAGTTGATAATGTTACATTTGTAGATAAAACTTTAGAAAAAAAGCACATTCTTTTATATGATTTTCAAATCATCCTGTGAGGTTTGCAGGACAAGGTCTATTTTCTGTTGTCTGAAGATGAACAAACTGAAGTTCAGAGAGTTGAAGTGACTTGTTCAAGATTAAAGTATACAAAGTTGTATATAGAAACTCAAGTCTCCAATATATAGAAACTCAAATCTCCAGACTTCAAGTCTAATACTTTTTCCATCAACTACACAGCTCCTAAAATCATGGGAATCACATTTAATTAGATTGGATTGAATGTGGTCATCTATAAATCTTAGCTGAAGATTTAGAACACATTCTAGAAACTACTCCAACAGTTTAGGTAAATCTTAGTTTCCTTACTATGGCCACTATGTTTCTGAATGCACCATATTCTGGACATCTTATCCTTGATCATTCACAGATCCTATAGGAATAATCTGCCCTCGGTATAAAATAGGTATTTGATAAATACATATTTGGTTCAATTACTACTCAAAAGACTTATAAGTATCAATCTATATGTTGTTAGTGTTTCCATTTTACCTTTTGAATTGATGGACAGACCATAGATCTAACGTATATGTGGTATTAAAACCACCTATAAAATGAATCAATTTTATTGATATGCTTTTCTACAGAGATGTCCTATAAACTTTTTTTTGCTCTTAAATTCAGTAAGCTTCTCATGCATTCAAGAATATAAGTATAAGATGCTCAATATATTACTTCAAAAACTATTAGCTGATTTTTGACCATAAAATGGAAATTATTAAATTACATTTAGAAATAAGTATTTCTATGACATATCTATAATACATGTAGGGTAAGAAGAAAGAGATAGGTATATGTAAGAACTTATTCATTTAACTCTAATAAATGCATAAAGGCCCAATGAACTCAGATTCAGGACTATTCATTTTCTATTTGTTTTCCTTTTTGATTTTTTAATATGTTTTTAGTTGTAGAAGGACAAAATACTTTTATTTATTTATCTTTATGTGGTGCTGAGGATCAAACTCAGGGCCTCACACTAGGCAAGCTCTCTACCACTGAGCCACAACTCCAGTCCTCCTTTTTTATTTTAAGTAGGTACACTTAGAAATATAATTATTTTTTCTTGAAATGTAGTATTAGCCAAAATCAGAACATTTTAATCTGAAATATAAAACACTGATTTTTGTTGGTACACATCTGTAATCCTAGCAGCTCTGGAGTCAGCTGAGGCAGGAGGATCTCCAGTTCAAAGCCAGCCTCAGTGACTTAGTGAGAACTTGTTTCAAAATAAAAAATAAAATAAAAAGGGCTGGGGACTTAGTTCATTTATAAAGTGCCCCTGAGTTTAATCCCTGTACCAAAACAAACAAACAAAACCCCCACTGATTTTGAAGGAGCAATCTCAAAATGGGACATAATGGTTCTTATGCCATGCCATGTTTGGATATATAGCTGTTGAATTTATGGCTATTATATGGAATAAGGTCAAAATGTCTCAAAATAGTATGTTAACATTAGAGAATTCAATTGAAATTGTGGCTTCAAAAATGTCATATCTTGCACTTCTGCTGAAATGGAAACAAAACAGAACAAAAATCTCCTGTAAACTATTATAGGAATTAGTTCTGAGCTCTTTTTTCAAAGACATGGCAACTCCTTGTCAGTTCTCTTGGTATCACATTTATTGATATCACTAGAGAGGAAGAGATATACATGTAGTATCATAATTTAATGCCAATATTTGCTTTCTATTTTTGCAGAAGACTAGAAACTTTCTGAAAGCATCATGGTTAAGTTGCTCTTAATTTTATCTTCAGGGCTAGGCATGGTGCATGTCACAGGACAGATACTTGGTAGTTTGAAATGAATAAGCAATGTCAAGAAAAAGTTTGAAATTAGAAGAATGCTTCACAGGCATACAGAAATCTACATATCCAAAATAGTGCAAAAAGAAAATGCTGAAAATGCAGGGGTCATATGGAAAGGACAGAGAATAATCAAGGAGAGAAAACAAAAGGCAGAGACTGAGTAGGAAACTGACATAAAAGAAGGTCAGTAGCAATAAGGTAATTGATACTGTATTGTTGCATGCTTTGCAGTCTTCTGAGTCTAACAGCCAATTCATTTTCAACAGTTCTCAAGAGACTTGTAAACACTAAAGGCCTTTTTAGCAGAGGTAGAAATGTGTGTGTGTGTGTGTATGTGTGTGTGTGTCTATGTGTGTTTGCTGCTGCTGTGTGTGTGTGTGTGTGTGTGTGTGTATGTGTGCGCTGTGGAAAGCCATCTACATCTCAGTAGTCCCTAGATACATCACCGAGTCCCCTTCTAAGAATATATGCCAGAGGATGCCTTTTTTTCCCCTTTTTTTCAGTTTCAATGAAAGAGCAAACTATGGATAGGTGTGAAAAATAACCGTGATGTTCAGAATATTGATAAGTTGAAGAGAAACTTATAACAACAGTAAAGATTTCTGGAAGGTAAAACAGTGATATAAGAAAAAGCTTTAGATTTTGACTAAGGAACCAATTTTGCAGAAAAGCAGTCATGCCACACCCCACAGGAGATCAAACTGCTGTACATTCTTTTTTCCTGCTTCCATGAGAAATAGGCAAGCCTCAGTCCATTAATAATAGTTTTTCCAAAAAGAAAGATTTCCTGGCTCAGTGCTTAAGTAATTTCATTTAACAGCTAAGTATATATCTATGACCATATTTTTGATGAGAATAACTGAATAATTAAGAAGAGGATTAAAGAAAAGATTGAATCATGTTTCTTATAATCTGATAGAATTTAATGTATTCTGGAAATACATTCATTTGGGAAAAAATGTTTAAACAAAAACATTGATCCTTACAAGATTAAATAAAAGTTCTTTGGAAATCCACTCGGGAAACCCTAAGCACTCCTGAATAATGCCATATTTATCACTTCTAGGTGAATAAGAATTAGCAAAAGTTGGATGATTTTAGCTCTGATGAGAAGTACACATTTATTTTAGTTTACCACTCTCACCTTCTACATCACAAAGTACAAAAGCTGATTCAAAAAATGGAGTATGGAGACCAGATCACAAGGTATTAAGGAAACGAAATAACATACATGTACTCTAAAATTAACATATTATTGTGAATAGCATTTTCTTAGCAACAAGTTTAACAGAGCTCATAATACCCTGCATACTCTTCAATATTCCCCTCATTACACAATTTTAAGAATGGTCTAATTCATTGCTGTGCTTTTTAACACAAATTTTCTCCTAAGACACAGGGCAATTTCTACATTTCACTTCATATCTAGGCATTATTTGAGACTATTTCTGACCCTAAGAAAAATATATAATTTATACTCAGAAGTACTCCCACTATTGTTATGGCATTTATATCTTGTGATAATAATATTACAAATGAATCCATTACATTGCACTCAAATACATACAGTAGGGATATATTTTACAGGTAAGCACAGGCTTAGAGTCAGTGGCAAATCATGCTAGAAAGGCAATAAAATGGATTACTCTGATTCTGTGGTCTTCCCTTAGAGTTCAAGTAGGGTAGACTATGAACAAATGGACAAGAAGGCAACTTTTAAGAAACAGCAAAGTTTTATATTTATCCACACATTTTTTTTTCTCATCTTTATTATTATAATAGAAGGTGTAGGTTGTTTGTATATGGCTACAATGTTTTTTAAAAATGTTATGGCTTTCTCATTCTGTATGTTTTTTTTTGTTTGTTTGTTTGCAATGTACCACCCCAATTAAAACAGAAGAAGTAGGGTTGACTTCTGGTTCTCCCAAATTCTGAATTTACTTCAATTTTTAATAACTTGTTAAATTCTTCTACATTTTGTTTATATTATTCCCAGAATCCAATCCTGATACTTTCAAAACTGTCAATTAAAAGTAAGAATGTTATTTCTATGCACTCATTCATTTAGCACTTGTGCTATACTTTACTTGGTCTTGAGGCCTTGAGTTTAAAAGTCTTTAAAGTTTTAATCATCCACTCCTTATTGACATACTTTTGGATTCCTTTCCTCAGTCTTAAGAAATGTTTCCTTTAGGCATCTCAAACTCTGTTCTTCTTCTTTTCTAAAAATAAGTTTCTACATGAAAATGCATTGGAAGTGGATAACTAATGAAGGTTTAAGATAAATTACAAGTGATTCTTACCTCAGGTACAATGTTTTCTTTGAGTGGTCAGTGGCCATTATGACAAATATAGTGGCAATGATAATTTCTGCCAAGATAAGACAAAAGGACTATGGAAACTTATTTGGCTAAAGTGACTTCAAAATGATTCATACCAAGCGGTCAGAAGCAGGCCCTTGGGAACGAAGTAAAACATATTATTGGCTATATTGGATGGCAGGGTGGGTCTTGGCAGTTTGGAGACAAGAGCTGTTTCAGTCCATAAAGTCTCTGAAAGGAAGGGTGAGGTCTGATTTATTATTATAGACCCAAACCTAGCACCATGTCTACTGTGGTCTTAATGTTATTCCCACAAAACTTATATATTGAAATCTACTTCCCAAAGCAATATTATTAAGAAGTGAGTATTAAGTCATGAGGGCAGATCTGTCAAGAAGTGCCCTTATAAAGGAGATTAAAAGTTGCTGCTTTATCCCTTCCACTATGTGAAGATACAGCAACAAGTCACTATATATGGAACACAGAATGACTCATTAGTAGACCCTGAATTTGCCAGCACCTTGATCTTGGACTTTTCAGGTCCAGATATGTAATCAATAAATTTCTGTTGTTAATAAATTATCTAGTCTAAGGCATTTTATTTTAGCAACCCAAATGGACTAAAATAATACCTGTTACAGAGTAGATGCTTACTAAATATGTTTTCACTGACAAATGCTTACTAATAACTATTCATCCTCTCTTAAATAATACCACTACAAATTTTGTTTTCAAAAGACAGAGTACAAGATGATCTCTTTCTCTTAAGATAAATGGAGTACTGCAATATAATCTGAAGACAGTGCATCAATCACATCCGTAGCCTCTACACTTTAACAAGTAGGCATCATTTTTGAAAACATGAAACATCATTTCACATATTTTTGAAGTGGTCAAAGAAGCAAAGAGAACTAATTTCTTTCACAAAAGTAAATGGTTTTTCCCTCAAAATGGAAACAATGCAATGGATAGAATGAAGACGTGGAGACTGTAACTTATGATGTTAAATCAGGAATCCATTTGCAACATGTGAAGGTACTTTTACAAATATAAAATGTAGTTTACATATGAATATAAAATCAAGAGAACATTGTAGCCTACCTATATCATAACTATATGTGTTTTTGCATAATAGGAATTTACATGCATATACTCATAGACACTTTTCTGAGACTTTTAATTTAACCATTTTTAAGTGCAAAAAGTCATCTCACAACTAGATGAAGAAATGTCTTTTTATAGGGAAACATTTTATTGATTCTAAAGTGCAATTCCTTTTCTTCTACTAAAAAAAATATTGACAACCTATTAGTTAATTTATTAAAGGACTGTGGGCTTCTAGAAAGTTATTTCTTATTAAGCCAATCATTAGAATGGAACATTTCTAGGTAGTTTCTATCCCACAACTATTCTTGTGTCTGGGAAGAAAATATCACCATCACTATATTTGCTATTTGAAAAAAAATGCTTATAGTTAAATATAATGAAGAAAAAATCCATAAGGGGAAAGGTAGGCATATTAAAAATAAAATAATGAAATGCTAGCAAATTACAGTAAAACTGTGATTGGTCATTTACTTCTTTACTTGCCCATTTACTTATATTTACTATTTGTTGCTTATTTCTGTTTGCTGCAATTTTATTTGGAGTTTTGCAATCTAAATAAAATAAAATTATATTAAATAAAGTTATAAATAAAATTTCCTGTAATTTTCATTCCTTGAGTGGTCTTTGGTTACAGTAGTTTTAAAATCTGAATTGAAGCAATTATACTCATTTCAAAGTCCTGGGAGATTTTGGATATTACAGTGATCTTTGATGTTTGGGGAAAACATTTCCTTCCTAACTTTTTTGAAATTAGTCTATTGTTTCTAAATTTATCCATGTTTAAAAAGTGTTCATTTAAAGTTACATATTTTCCTGTACATATAGCCTGAACTTCATCTCACAAGAATTATTTTGCAGTATTTTTGTTGTCATTCAATGAAAATATTTTTTCTATTTCCATATGTCTTCTTTGATCCAAAAATTTGTTTATGATTTTTGTTTCAATTTTCTTTGGTTCATTTATATTTCTTTGTTATTAATTTTCAATTTCATTCTATTTTAGCTAGGGAACTCTAATCATATTATTGATACTGTGTTATTTGTTGAAACTGTATTTGCAACCTCTTTTTTGATCAATTTTTTAAAATATCTTATGTACACTTAAAATATATGTTCTCTGAAAGTGAGATTGTGGAGATGCACAGTTCTATTTATATCTATTAACCAAGCTTGGTAATTATGAACTTCAAATCTTCTATGTCCTTACTAAAAGAGTTATTTTAAAATCTCCCATTTTGTTTGTAGTAGATATGTTTATTTTTCATTTTAATTCTTTCAACTATGACTTCACATATTTTGAATCAGTGTCATTAGGTTCTCACCGATTCAGAGTTATTTTATCACTGTTAAGTTTCTATATTTTATTATTATGTAATATTTCCCTGAATCTCAAATAATTATTTTAGGATAAGGTATATTTCATGTGATAAAGATAAAATAGCATTAGGCTCTATTTAGTTTTGTTTTGGTTTTCATTAATATTTGATTGAGATGTATTTTCCCATCCTTTCTTTTGTTCTTCCATCTTGGGAGTATCTTTTAAAAATAATCCCCATAACTAGATTTTGTTGTTTGGAATGACTCTCAGAGACTTTAATTTTTAACATACAAATTTGACAACTTATGATTTTGGTGCTTACTAACATAGTTGAAATTTAATTTCTATTATGTTATTTTGTGATGTTGCTTTGCTTTATTTCTTCTTCTTTCCCACATTCTACTGTACTGATCACCAAATTCTCTTTATTCCTTCTTTTTCTTTTTTTGGTACCAGGGATTGAACTCAGGGGCACTTGACCACTGAGCCACATCCCCAGCATTATTATTATTATTTTTTTTTTATTTTATTTAGGACAGAGTCTCACTGAGTTGGTCAGTGCCTCACCACTGAGGAGGCTGGCTTTGAGCTCACAATCTTCCTGCCTCAGCCTCCCAAGCTGCTGGAATTGTAGGCTGTTTCACCTCACCCAGCCTTAAGATATACTCTTGCAATTTAGACTTTATGTGACATATAAAGAACAATGTTACATTAAAAATTAACCTTCATTTTCTGATGTACAATGTTGTTATTCAGTTTTTTAAAATTTTTCTTTCCCAGGATTGTGTTTTATTCCTTGTATCCCTTTGATCTTCTCTGTTTTTTGTTGCATCTACCATTTTATGTATTAAGCCTGCCAATTATCATGGATAATAGCTTTGAAAATGCAAAAATTCTGTCTTTCATGATTCCTAAGTCTGAAGTTTATTTTAATTATTACTGCTTTTTGCTCTCTTATTACTGAACTCAGAAGAAATTATTTCAAAGTTTGTTTTCAAACTTAGCTTGAGCTGCCATAACAAAATGCAAAAAAAAATGGGTGGTTGAAATAATAGAAATTTATTTATCATAGTTACAGAGAGTGGATAGCTCAAGATCAAGGTGCTTGTAGGTGCATTGACACAGAAAACTCTCTTTCTTCTTCTTCTTATGAGAGCACTAATCCCATTATGAAGACTTCATTCTCCTAATTTTAATTATCTCCCAGCACACCATTTCCAAATATGAAAACATTGGAGGTTAGGGCTTCAACATATAAATTTTTGGAGAGAAACAAACATTCAGTACATAGAAAACCTGAAGATGCAAATGAAATAATGAATAGAAATATTTATGACTTTTGCAGTTATGTCATATCCTAAAATTTGTGTTTTCAAAAATACCAATTTTTAAAATAGAACTGTTTTTTCCCTTGCCAGATCTAAAGTAGAGTTTCACATGTAATTAACCCAGAATTATCATTTCTGGGATGTGTTTATTAGATGGGTATCAATATTATGGATAGTGACAATATCTCTTGTAAGTTTCTATAGTTACTTGTATAATGTTTGATTATTCAGATATTTAATTGCTGTTTTTTTCAATTTCTTCCCTATCCTGAATTTCCCAGAGCTCAAAGCAATATGCAGCAAAGACTTGTATCAACAACCAGAAATAAACTCTACACTTTGAAATTATGACCCTACTGAGGAGTGAAGAAGGCCACTCAGTTTTCTTCTTTTATATAGCACACCTGTAGCCTCCATTTCTGTTGTAAATACATGATTGATTTTATCACTAGGATGCAAAATTTTAGGCCTTAAATACTGTCAAAGATTGCTTGCAATATAATTTCACTGTTGTTTGAACTCTTATTAATATTTTTCTCTGAAAATATTTTAACATATATAATGAAATTGAGGACCCCTAAAAATATAAGGAGTTGGTTGAATTGGCACTGTGTTTTAAGCCCAAACAAGCTGCCCAATTAAATAGATGTAATCAATTAAACTCAGAAAAACTTATACTCTGCAGGCACTAAAATCTACACATCTGTTTTGTGAAGTCCCTTGATAAGATGAAATCTGCTTTCTGATTTCAAAGGGGATATAGATTGCTGCTGTTTTTTTTTTTTTTTTGTGTGTGTGTGTGTGTGTGTATGTGTGGCAGGAAGCAAGGGCTATATCTTGCTTTGCCTTTTCAGCCCTAGGCTCATACAGATGATGTGGATTTTTAAAAATATTTTCAGCATTTCTGGTAGGTGGGTTTTTTGTAGAATTCGAACTTTTCTTCTGCTTTCTCAAGTTTACCTTTTCCTTCCACTTCTAGTTTTGCTTTGATATAAGAGGTTAATGAAATATTTGTTTTTTTGCTTGCTCTTCCATTTGTCATTGACAATCATTGTATGTACAGTATTCTTTCCATCAGTTTGGAAGGACTAGTTTATGCTCTACAATATTGAACTCCTGGGCTAAAACTACATACTCCTTAAGACAGCAAATACATTTTCTATCACTCTTAAAATGCGTGGAACTTACAACTCTGATGGTTTTTATGGGCAGCCTTTGTCTTTTCTCTGCATACATTTACCAAAACTTTGGCATTTGGCAAGAGTAGCTGCACGTATGGTGTGTGCTTATTTGGAGGAAACAAATCGGCTCCTCTCACCTAAGCAAATGATCTTGTTATTTATAGCTGCTGTCAGGATTCAATTCTTTTAGTAAAAGTAAAAAAGAAAAAGTGTCCTTTACAGTTAAATCTATTTGAGTTGTCATCTTCCCAGTGCTCTCTACCTCTTCGTGGGAATAAATTGCTTTGTTTTCTGATGTCAAACTTTTCTAGACCCATTTTTTTGAGCAATCTTTGTAGAATTCTAAATATCTCTTGATTCTCAAATATGTGCATAATTCCCCAGCCCATATCCAAAATATGAAGGAAAAATGTCATTGGACTAGTTCTCACAATAAATAAAACATGCTCATATTTCTTGGAGAGAAAAAGGTAATGAATTTTAAAAATACCATCAAGTCTTGAAGGAGTCATGTTTTACAAATACAATAACCAAAATATTATTTATCATTTTGTTGTTTTGATTTCTTTGTTTTCAGGGCTTTGAAGTTTAGAGCAGCCTAAAAAGTTAGAGTAAGTCTTTCAAAACTGTTTCCAAAATCACCTCAGGGAAGGCTTTGAGTCACAGAGAACACACCTTTTCACCTTTTCATGAATCAGGATAAGTCAGTTTGACTGATTCACTGTCTGACCACTGGGCAAAGTATAAATCATGTAGGAAAATGTCAGTTGAAATGTTAGTGCACTTTAAGGTCATTTGTTGAATTTTTAGTGTGTATCTGTATCATCTTCAAAAATCCCCAGCACTAAAACACAGTTGTAAAGCAGTGAATATTTACTCCTCATCATATTTCTGTAGAAATGTATACATTGCAACATATTCAGAACCACATCAGAACCAATATGGTTAAAATCAATGAATAGAATAAACTAATATAATTTAGTGCTGTCATCATCAGATAGAAATCAATTTAGCAAAGATAAAACTCTTACTCTTTCTATACCCTTCTCCAAAATAAACAGATACAAAAAAAAATAGAACAAACATAGGAATACTGCAAGGATTTTTACAGAGTGGCCAAAAAGAGATGTTGTAGATAAGTTATAAAAATAACATCAGCTCTTTAGGAGGTCATGTTTTCCCCATTAGAATGGCCAAGATACATTATGAATCTAGGAGATTTATCATGCTTTGGGAAAAAATTCAGAAGTTAGTTTCCTAAACATTGTTATTTGATTAGTAAATATCCTTTTCAACAATATGCTATCAGACTATATTTTGCAAATGGTGCTTATAATGTATAGAAGGAAGGCTAACAAGAAATCTGAAATAATTTTCAGGCAAAGTTCCAAAAGCAACTCTATATTCTTCCATCTTATAAAAATAAATATTAAAATACAAGGCAGAAATTATAATGATGGCAATTAATATCCAAATAAAGTAGCAACTCAACATGGTAAAGGAAAACAGTGGCAATTATTATAGCTAACATTGTGGAAAATTGAGTATGTAGAGCTACCTAACACTTTCTACCACAGCAAATTTAAGGAGCAATTATAACAATTTATCAAGCATTTGCTGAACTGCTATATACAATATGCTATGCACTGTTAAATGTCATTAAAATGTAGCAGTTCAAAATATTTGGGCCTTTGCAAAACTCCCAACTTTAAAAATACATTAAAGTAACAATAGAAACCAGTTATAAAATAGTTGACTATTATCTTGAAACCATTAAGGTAGAAAATCTACTCTTGTAAAAATAAGAAATGAACCATTGCTATCTGCTGACTATCACCACAGCTCAGATGCAGCCTCCATGAATAAGGGGACTTTTTGGTACTCCCCACTCTATCTCCAACACTTTGATGAGTGCCTGGCACATAATAGGCACGCAGCCAACATGTGTTGAATAAAGACATATATCTAAAATTGACAACTGAATTAAATGATAAATGGCACCTTATGACCCAACTCCAAAGTGAGTCAGTGTAAAAGGAAACACTCTGAATGACACTAAAATGACATTGAATGAAAAGCTTCACAGTTTACAGACACTTCAGGAAGAATTATATTTCTAATCCCATATTTATGATACTTATGCTTTCTACACAACCCACTAAGAAGATGATTATCTGTGTAAATTAATTTGCTAGGCCTTCTAGCAAAATTTCATAGACTGGATGGTTTAAACAATGGAAATTTATTTTCTTTCAGTTCTGGAAACTAGAAGACCAAGATCAAGACATTAGCAGGATGTTCTCTTCTAAAGCCTGTCTCCTTGGTTTATAGATGGCCATCTTTTTGCGTTTTCACAGAACGTCCTCTCTGTGTTTCCATGTCCCAATCTCCTCTTCTTATAAAGAGAACAGTTATTTTCATTAGGTCATCCTTATGACTTCCTTTTAACTTGTTTTCATTTAAAGATACTATCTCCAAATACAGTCATATTTAGAGACTATGCAGATTAGGATATCATAATTAAATAGAGGAAGGCATAATTAACTCCATAACACCATATAACAAACAAGATGAAGTACAGTTGTATGACAAATGAACAATATATACAATGTCTTAAAATACATTTCTTTGTGAGTACATTTACTATTTTTTAATGACCACAAAGTTTAATGGAAAGATAAGAAAGCAATGAATGTGTACAAGGTACCAGTATAAATTATATTTATGACTGTTGACAGACATAATTAACATAGGTATCAGGGAACATTTCCTACAGTGTCTTTTGTAGTTGTTCTTAATTATTTTGGGGTCTATAGTTTCTTAATAAGGACTCCAAGGTCTGGAAGAGTTAATATTTCTACAAGAAATGATCAATTTATTTCTTCTCAACTAAAACATGTCTATTAAGTTGTTTATTCCCATGGAGTCATATCTGCAATAATTAATCTAGCAGATGGCTAATATACTGTAAACTCACTCTAGTATATTCTGATTTTAAGGAATTAGGTGGATCTACTTTGGATCTCCAGGGTATTTGTTACTGAATTACAAAAACCAAAAACGCCTAATTATGAAGTTGTATAATTGTGCTACTCTAGTATATATGGTAAGTAGATAATAAATATAAGGTCAGGAGTTATACTCATTTATAATGAAAGAAAACGTCAAACTTTCCTGATTTATACATACAGTTGAAACCAAGAAACTTCATTTTCATTTTCTAATTTTTGCCAAATTATTGAGGATGAAGTTGGAGGCTTTTAAGATAAAAAATATCAATTATAGAAAAATACACTCCAAATTTATACTAACTTAACTATCGTATAATTTCATATCATAAAGTAATACTTATTTATTAGGTTTCTTTGTGCTTTAAGTTTGTTTTTATAGAAAGCATGAAAACTTTCCAAATGCTTTATGTTGAGAAAATATGAAAATCGGGAGGAGTTTCTAGACAAAGAATAAATGGATTCTTGAAGGTAAAGAGTAGTTAGATAATGAAATAGGTAATATATCATGTCTTGATTCATGTAAAAGATGGAGAGTGTGTCTGTTACCCAACACCTTCCCTAAAGTGATTTTAGAAACAATTTTTAAATCCTTCTATAATCTTTTTAAGGTTCTCTGAAATTGAAAATATTGAAACAGGAAATTACAAAACACTGCTGAACTGTTTTGAATTGTTTACTCCTCTAATATTTATAAAAAATATTGGAAGTGGTCAATGGTTCATTCCTTTCTCTAGTTCTAAGATATTCTCCATCAAGGAGCTAAAGAAAATTCAGATCTTTCTTTTCTTAAGTCAAGATACAAAGCCTTGGGGCTGGGGAAGTGGCTCAAGCGGTAGCGCACTCGCCTGGTATGCGTGCAGCCCTGGTTCGATCCTCAGCACCACATACCAACAAAGATGTTGTGTCCACCGAGAACTAAAAAATAAATATTAAAAATTCTCTCTCTCTCTCTCTCTCCTCTCTCACTCTCTCTTTAAAAAAAAAAAAGATACAAAGCCTTAAAAGAAAATTCTCTGTTAACTCAAGTGGTGATGACATTATGATGATTGATTTTGATGCTACCCTTCTATGCATTTCTTTAAGTAATGACATTGGGGGCAATCCATAGCTAAACTTCAAGGACTGATCCAATAAATAATCATTTGCTCTCACATTTGATGAATAAAGTATTTTGTTTTCTTCATTGGAGAACTTAAAGGCTTTGGAATTTCCAGCATAAGCCCCTTGGGCAGAGGGTTGTGAAAGTAATTAGAAAACTTTTGTTTTAATAGCCAGATTTAAATTGTTTAATTTGAACAGCCAATAGCATGGGTTAAGGCAATTGAGTATAAACTGTTCCTATGGCTTATAACAGTTGAGTCTTCCTGGTGAGCTCTTTAAAAACCTAGATTCAATTCCTAATCATATACCAAAGAGAGTTAGCCAAAGTAATTCTGCGTCCAAACAAAAGCAAGTTGCTACGCTAGGGCATGGAACCAGTCTTGTGCTAAGGTTTATAATAAACAAACAAACAGGGCTGCGGATGTGGCTCAAGCGGTGGCGCGCTCGCCTGGCGTGCGTGCAGCCCGGGTTCGATCCTCAGCACCACATACAAACAAAGATGTTGTGTGTGCCGAAAACTAAAAAAAAATAAATATTAAAAAAAATTCTCTCTCTCTATCTCTCTCTCTCTCTCTCTCAAAAAAGAAAATAAAAAAAATAAACAAACAAACAAAAAAAGATTTCCTGAGAAGTGATTTAATAGGCCCTAATCCAAAACTAAACCTCAGTCCCGTAAAATGAGCTTTTCCTCACCCTTTCCCTGATTTAGGTTCAATCTAGAACAATAACTAAAGACCGAAACTATACAAAAATAACACGGCTTTATTAATGATCTTGTTAGTTGGGAATGTAGAGACTTTGAAGGAATAGAGCTCAAAATCAATAGACTTTAATGGGGAAATGTGAGAGGAATATACTGATAAGGTCTGAAGACTTTAGAGACATCTTTGATTCTGCTATTTCTTTCATATTCTTTGTCTAATTCATCAGGGAATACCATTGTTTCACATTGAAAATATATCTTGACAACCACAAGAATGGGAAGTTATACTCCACATATGTATGATATGTCAAAATACATTCTACTGTCATGTATAACTAAAAATTTTAAAAATGAAATATATCTGGAATCTGAGCACCATTTACTATATCCACAGCAACCAGCCTGGTCCTTGGCACCACCATCTGCAATGACTTTCCAACTAGAAGTATCCTTGCTTCTTTCTTTCTTTCCCTGTAGTATATTTTCAACTAAGCAACCCAAATTATTTTTTAAAAATGAAAACCAAACTACATCAGTCTTTTGCTCAAATCCTTGCAAAACATGTTCATTTCAACTATAGTTAAAGCCACCATGCTCACCATGCTTACAATAGTCAATGAAGTCCAATGTAATCTAGCCCCCATGATTTCTCTAATCACTTCTGACACTATTCTGGGACTCATTATCTCAGCTTCAGTCACACTTGTTTCCTTGTGATCCCTCACATACAACAAACATGCTATTCTTTTAGGGGACTATTCCTTCTGCTTTGAGTCCCCCCGCCCCTAGATATCTATTTGTCTAATTCACTCACCTTATTCAAGTCATACTTAGCTCAACTTTTTTTCTTTCTGAAGCCTACCTTGATTACTACACTGTCCTTAGCCTGCCTATGTTCTTTTTAAAATAAATTTCATTTTAAATTTTTTGTCTATCTGAATATTTTAAAAATTTATTTTAATTAAGTATTTATGATAGCAAAATGCATTTTGATTCATTGTACACAATTGTAGCACAACTTAACATTTCTCTTAACATACATATATGGTTGCACCATATGTGTATCTAGGGTATGTGTACCAAGGATAATCATGTTCATCTCATTCCACCATCTTGCCTACCACCATGTCCCCTCCCTTCTCCTCCCTCCCCTTTGCCCCATCAAAGTCCCTCCATTTTTCCCATTTCCTCCCATTATGGATCCATCCACTTCTCAGAGAGAACATTTAGCCTTTGGTTTTTTGGGATTGGCTTACTTTGCTTAGCATGATATTCTCCAACTCCATCCATTTATCTGAAAATGTCATGATTTTATTCTCTTTTAATGCTAAGTAATATTCCTTTGTGTATATATACCACAGTAATTCTTTATCCATTCATCTATTGAAGGGCATCTAGGTTCCTTCCACAGTTTAGCTATTGTGAATTAAATTGCTATAAACATTGATGTGGTTGCATTACTATAGTATGTTGATTTTAAATCCTTTGGGTGTAGACCAAGGAGTGGCATAGCTGGGTCAGATGGTGGTTCCATTCCAAGTGTCCTAAGGAATCTCAATACTGCTTTCCAGATTGGTTGCACCAATTTTCAGTCCCTCCAGCAATGAATGAGTGTGCCTTTTCTCCCACATCCTCGACAACATTTACTGTTGTCTGTATTCTTGATAACTGCCATTCTGACTAGTGTGAGATGAAATCTTAGAGTAGTTTTGATTTGCAATTCCCTAATTACTAGAGATGTTGAGCATTTTTTTTTCATATATTTGTTGATCAAATGTATATATTCTTCTGAGAAGTGTCTGTTCAGCTCCTAGGTCCATTTAATGATTGTTTTTTGTGTGTGTGTGTGTGTTAAGTTTTTTGAATTATTTATATATCCTGGAGATTAGTGCTCTATCTGATGTGCATGTGGAAAAAATTTGCTCCCAAAATGTAGACTCTTTCTTCACCTCATAATAGTGTTTATCGTATTCTAATGTACTGCATAACTTATATATATATATAGTTTATTGTTTGTTCCCCATGCTAGAAGGTAAATTTCTTGAGGACAGTGATCCTTATTTGCCTTATCATAAACATTGTCTAGCACAGGGTAGGCATTCAACAAATATTGTTAGTTATTTGTTGAATGAATTTTTAAAAAGGTGTTTGTGATGGAGATGGTAAATTTGTGTAATATGTCCACAGTATGGTTCTGGGAAAGTGTGAAGTTACTAGAGCACAACAAACCTGAAAGGTGGGTGGTATATATATTTTATATAGTAACCAGAGAGGTTAAATGACTTGCCCAAAGACAAACTGCTGATAATGTCAAAACAAACTTCCAGTTTCATGTATGTAAGTAAGACAGTAAGTCATATTGCATGTCAAATGGTCTTAGAAGAAAATTATGTGAGATAGTTTATCTGAAAGGACAGCCCTGAGGAGGTGATGTGACCTGGTCCCTACTTAGAAGTAGGATACTCTGAAAGAGGAAGAGGAATAGCTGTCAGCACAGAGGAAAAAAATCTCTGAAAGATAGATTTTCAAGGTGGTGACTATTTCTCCAAGTAATTTAGGTTCAGTGGCTACTGGTCAAAACTCCTGAGAGTCCAGGAGGAAGCATTGCCTCAGGAATTCTTGTATAGGAACTTTATCTCCATTGCTAATCATAATCCTGAAAGATACAATCCTGAATGCCATAATAATGAATATTCAAATTCTGAAAGATCAAAATGTCTAAAGTCTGAAACTCCCCAAGTCACAGTCCTGCAATATTAAAATCACAGATGTTAAAATTCTGAAAGCCCAATCCTGAAAACATCAACTCCCACTGGATGTGTGTGCGTGTGTGTGTGTGTGTGTGTGTGTGTGGTGGGGAGTGGGGGGAGGCTATACAAAAGGGAAATTCAAATTCTGAGGATAGAATTAAGGTAAATTCTGTTGTATTCAGAATGGTTGAATCACATTAGGCAGAAATTTTTGAACCATTTTATTGGGTGTGTCTGTGAAAGTGTTTCTAGAGGAGATTAGTGTGAGAGCCTGAGTGAAGTAGGTGGGAAAGATTCAACATGGAAAAATTGTGAACATATTCTCCCAGAGGAGCTGTGCCCTAAATGGAAAAAAAGAAAAGAAAAAAGCACCTATTCATCATGATGCAAGATTTTGGAATATAGTTAATGATCATGGAAGTTGACTATCTCTTAGGAATTACCTCATTGCAAATGTCCATAATCTAGCCTTATAATACACTTTTTCATATGTTAAATTTCTTTTTTGTAGCTTTTTATGCTTTTATTTTTAGTTTCCTTTCACACTACTTTAAATTTTCAGTATTACTTTTTACAGTTCACTATGCTGTGTCACCTTAGCATCATTTCCAATACTGGAGATAAAAATGTGTAGACTTTTAGAGAGTCCTAATTAGCTTTATGAATTTTTCTAAATTGATTTGGGAAAAAGAAGTACATTATTGCAATGTTGACTGTGTTTACACATTTTAGGTGTACATAAAGATATTGAAACTTCCTCAAGAAATGAAAAGACAGCTTTTTTCTAATTTTCATTTGTGAAGATAAAATTTCTTGAGGTGTCATCTCTTTGGGCAACTGCACATGGTTTTTGATTAATCTCATTGAAAGAGTTAGATTGTCCATTATGGTATTTCAGATGATAGCAGTTATAAAACTTGGTGCATAAAATCACAACCATATTAAAATGTGTGTATACATTTCACCTATTTGTTTATGAATATAGTTCATCTACTCTGCTTGTATACCTGTTTATGCTTGCAAAAAAAATATATGTTATCATTGCATATTTTATTGTGCAGTGGCCTATGAAGTGTTCTTCATGTTATATTTTTAAAATAAATCCACTTGAAAATATAATTGTCTTTTAAAGAACTGAAACAATTTTTTTCTAGAATTATATTTTCTGTATTTTGATTTTTCAGAATTTTAGACAATAGAGACTTCAGACTTTAGGGATTTTTATGTTTAGGATTTCAACATTCAGAATTATCTTTCAAGATTATGTCCCAGACTTCTTTACTTCCTTCTGTTCTGCCTTGACCAAATCCTTAGGAGAGCCTAAAAGTTGAGAACCTTCCCAGAGAAATTCCCTGAGTCTCAAGTAGAATTCAGACCAAGAACAGAATGCCAAGATTTAACCTTTACTTGGGAAAGTTTCCTTATGTTATTCAAAGTTCTTTAAGGATTGAGAAGCTAGGGATAATACAGGTTACTTCATGTCTGTGTCCACAATTACTTTTGAATCTAGTGTTAAATGGGACCTTATGGGACTGAACTCATAGTTTCATTATAGTTGTAGGACCCAACACTGCTCTGTCTCTACTTGATGGACTTTCCCAATTAAGGATTATCATATATAAAACTGCACTTCCTAGATATACTGTCTTAGGGTATTTCTCTCCACTTGTCTCACAAGTACCTCACTGTCATTCATACAAATGTCCCCAAGAAAGTGAAATGTGTAAGATATAGCAAATGTGATGGAACTTTTAGAAATACATGAACTGTCACAGAGATGTATAATTTCTGAAACATGAGTCATGACTCTATTTGTTTTGTGATGAGATAAAAATCATATTTTTTTCATCAAAACAGAAAACAATGAAAATACAATAAGTCTTTGCTATATATCTTCCTATCCTGAGTCAGTGGCTTAGACTACTCTCTTACTTCCATGAGAAAGAAAATTAGATTAGACTTAGCAAGACTGGCTCATTGATATGGCTTCTCTTTTGTGGCCATTCATTCTCAAGATGGCTAACCCAAGTGTTTTCACATAGCAGTGGTAAGTTTCCCAGGGAGCAAGAGAAGCTGCAAGACCTCTTGTAGTTGAGGCTTAGAACACACAAACTACTACTTCCATGATTCTATTGATCAAAGAAAGTTACAAGGCCAGCCCATATTTAAGAGGTGGGGAAATTGGGTCCATTTCTTATTGGAAGGATCTAAAAACCTGGCCATTTCAGTCTAACACAGATACCTATCTCAATCATTAGATAAGATAAGAAGATAAGATCTGTAGATAAGAAGTTAAAGCTAGATAAGACAGGAACTGGTAAGAAGATTAAAATTTACCATGAGAGGAAGGGAAAATGTTGGAATAATTTGAGCCGAGAATTGACACAATAAAATGTATTGTCAGAAATATTGCATTGACTGAAAAAATGAAGAATAAATTGGAATTGATTAGAGAAAAACAAGTACAATGGCATCAATACTGTTCAGAAACTTATTATGATCATCTAAGCAAAAGGTGACTTGATGTAGTACAGTGACTATGAGAATATAGAGAAGTATAGAGAGGAGATAGGAACCATTAGAATCCTTGTAAAGATGGCACTGAACATAAGTGAGTAAAGAAATCAAATAATAATGATGGAACTTAAGATATCATTTTTGGTTATAATTTTGGCTTATTTTCCTTCTGATTTCTTTTAAGCCCTGTACTCATATTTGAACTGTATGGCTGGCTTCCTATTACTAAGCAACATTGACTTTGAAGTTGTTCAATTATAACATTTGTATCATTATACATTTAATGGGTCACAAAAATTGCAGGATGCATAAATAAAATCTATATTACCAATAATATACCACTTCCTGCTTGTTTAGAATATGAAACCAGGTATATATTTTCCTTGCTAGTATTCTGAATTAAACATAACATACAGGTCTTCATAATGAACCAACAAGAACAACTGACATTCTTCTAGAGTTTCAATTTCTTAGTAAGTTAATAATATCCATGATAAAATTAAATGTTGTGGTCCATCTGTTTTTCATGGTTGCTATAATTTACATTCTATACCCTGTTAATCTCCAGACAAAGTAGATTTCATTTTCATAACTAGTACAATACTGTTGCATTCAGGATTATTAGCTTCATCCCTTTTAGTAGTATGGTGTTCTTCTGCATAATTGTTTAGTGTTGATTATTTCTTCCAAAGTTTTTTTCCATGGTGTAGTTTCAGGAGATAATATCAGTTTATTCTGAAACTATCATAGGATGACATTTTATTCCCTCCCCACAAAGGTCTTTTTTCCCTCCTCTGTGCTTCATTTTTGCCCAAGGGGAAACTTTCACAAATTAAAACTACTTCCACTATGCATTAGGTATCTATTGAACAGTCCTACCTTCTGTCAGAGCATTTAGCTAAGATATAAATCTAAGATCAAGGTGAAAACTGTATTTTGTTATGCAATTGCCATCTAATTTTCACATAGACTTTTTCAAGTTAAAGTGATATTCATATCACCTTTGCTTTTATTCACATTTATCATTATAAAAGGAAAGTAGAGGTTTTAAGATGTTGGTTTCAGGGAGGGAGGAGATATTGTGAAGCCTATTATCTTCATATGAGCTAATATATCAAGCACTTTCCTCAATTTGACATTAAGAAAATACAAAAGCAATATCTGTTAAAGTTGAGTGGAGACTAAAGTTTCACCTTCAAACAATAATTTTATCTCATCCCAAACTTGAAATAAATCTTAGTAATGCCCTCAGTCCCTACAACAAATTAGTTCACATTAGAAAGCCAACTAAATATAAAACAGCTGTGTGCATATCATTCTGCTTGATTGTACATCTCAGTCCATAATATGAGTAGCCTTGTATGCATACTGAATAATCCATACCCAGGGGGTTGTTTGGATGGTAGCTGATAGATTTATATTGTATGGATTGTGAAAGTTTGAGAAAAGTAGCTCCCCAAACTACAGTAATGAGAAACAACCACAACGTTGTGCATCGATGATTATTTAGCTACAAAGAAAAGATTACTTCCCAGACCTGATTTATCATGGTACTAAAATGCATGTTTTCTTCAAATGGACAAATTAAGGATTACTGGTTTCAGAAGAAAGCTGTAAATTTCTTTGAGGATAAGAGAGAAATATTTCCAAAAACAACTTTATTTCAAAGATAATCTGGTTATTTCTGGGCTTCCATTTAGATCTCACTGCACTAGAAAGTTTAGAAGCTTATCCTATTTGAGAAGTCCTTCATTTTAGCAGTGACCTCACACCCATAAAAATATTATAGGAAAAACAAGGGCTTTTTTTCCTTTTGAGTATCATTTCAGAATTTCTAGTGGTTCCAAAAAAATCACATTTTTAAGAAGTTCTGTTTTCTCACAAACTTGTGAAAATAGTCATCATGCCTTTTTCAACTATCACTCCTACTATCATGTTTAATATATAGTAGATGGTTAGGAAATGTTCACCTATATCAACCAAACAATTAATTAGTATACAAAGTTGCTGGAGTTTTTAAAGTGCATGATAAATTTTAGAAACTGCATATCTGACAGAAAAGTTCTGCAGGCAAATCACTGGATATTATTTTTAAAATCCATATTAAAAATCAGGGCAAGTCAAGAGTTTCATGACCTTGGATGATTGAAGTAAACTCTCTGTGTTTCAGTTTACTCATATGTAAAATAGGGCTATTAATGTATGAAAAACACTTAGATTACACCTGATACAGGTAAGCATTAAATAAAACCAGTTATTAAATATGATGATGATGATTCATAAGTATCTCATTCTAAACTTCTGTATTAATCAGAATCTAACCATGAATATATAAGCAACTCTGAGTGCCTAAGACAAAGTGAATTTGATTCAGAAAATTGTTACCTAGGATATGAAAGATCTATGAGGCCAATAGCGAAGGGTGAGGCAGTTGAGAAATTAGTGAAAGAAGGAATTTGCTGCAATACTGGACTATGAAGCCAAAGGAAGAAGTGCATACAACTGAAATGAGTACTTAGGGATTAGGGTGACTGAAACCATGGCCAACTTCTATTCAAAGAGCTAGAGGCATGGAGACCAAGAAAGAGGGAAAGAAATACTGTGAATTCACCTTCTTGTCCTCCAATATTTTAGCAGTGGCTTCCATTGTTCAAGCCTTTGTAGGAAACAGCTGACAAATAAACTTTGGAACTGCTACCTTTCTGGGTGGAGAACAGAACAGGGGAATGTGAGGAATGGATGGTAAAGCCAATAGACCAAGGACTTGTACAACCCCACATTGTTTATTCACTTGAATTATTGCTTACATTTCTCTTTCCCAGACTGTATGTTTCTTTGGAAACTGAGCTTGGGTATCATTTGTTTTGTATTTCTGATCCCTTTTTGTCAACACTGTGCTTTGCACATAATAAGTGTTCAGTTGTGCTTTGAACATAATAAGTATTGGTGAATATCTTACACATAAGTCTGAATCTCTTAACTTCTAGAATATAGTTATTTTTCTCTATGTGAACAGCGGATATTAATCAAGTAGGTCTGCTGTTCTTAGGCAAGCTGTGCCTCTTTACTAAGATGTAAAGATAACTGCATACCAATATAACTGCTAAGAATGAGTAATATAAGCAAAGTGGTTGCTTAAAGCCTTTTATTTAGAATTCCTACTCATCTGTAGAATGTCCTAATTTACCCAGAGAAAAATAGCCCTTCTGAAATAAAGAAAAGGAATGCCACAATTGATATGTAAAGGACAGAGGTCAACTGTAGCAGCTTTCATACTTGTTACTTTATAACCAACAATAAGAAATACATTTCTACTATGATCCAACACACTCATACCCATACCCACACAACAAAAACAGAAGTTAGAAAGGTGTACATATATGTTACTGGAATTTTTACAAAAGGCTGATCAAACCCATTAAATTGATTTCCCAACTCACATATGGGTTGTTATTCATAGTTTACAAAACACTAGTTTGATAGGATTAAACCCTTGGCAGAGATTGGAAGTGCATGTCATTATAGATTCCCATCATATTCACTAATAGAGGTAATAAAATAATCAAAACATCTCTTCCATTTTAGGGGCTGAAGAGTCAGAGCTAACAGGCCAAGAATAGGGGTAACACCCTTTCTCCATCCACTTCCAGTTGTCAGCTCTAAGTTAATTTGGGTTAGTAAAGTCTCTGTCCTTTAGATGGGTAAAAACACTGAAAATAAAATTTAATTTTGTTTTAAACTTTGCATTTCTTAGGATATAAAAACCTTGACCAGTTTCTATGAGCCCTAAAAAATTTTCTTCTTGTGATTAACACATACACAAACACACACACACACACACACACACACACACAAAACAAAACAAAACAAAACAAAACAAAAAAAACAGTGTAGCTCAGATTGGGGAACATCCTTTACTCTGTCAGATTCTGAAACAAAAACTAAAGGGACTAGCTAGAAGTCATTGTGGAAAGTAAACTCAATTCAATTTGGCAACATATTATTATTAGTAAACACTAGAAGGCTTCTATTATAGTAAAAACAAGGGCTTTTTGCCTTTTGAGTACATTTCAGGGTTTCTGGTGGTTGAAAAAAATCACATTTTTAAGAAGTTCTGTTTTTTTTTTCACAATCTTCAGAATTTCTATCAAGCTGTCTGAAAACAAAATATTTTTGTTCCTTAAACACAGCTGGCATATTTGAGAGTGTTACACACAATTGGCCGTATGTCAAAAGATCCATAGAACATAATGCATTGTGTATGGTCTTAAAATAAGATACTTAATTAAATGAAGACTACAGCAACATTCAAGAATATGTGTATTATTTTGGAAACTTCTTCAGGAAGTTTCAGGCAAATTGTGTAATAGAATTTTAGTGCTGGAATGAAATTACCCATTCCTCATTGCCATCCGAGTCCACATAATAAATATAGTCATTCTAACCACAGGGTTGGGATGATATACAATTCACAGTAGACAAATTCATCCCATAGGCACATGCTCACTACTTCAGTGACCTTTATCTGAGTATAAAATTTGACATACTCTCTTCAAGACAAAGTCAACTCCTGAAATAGTTATGCTTATGGAAAAAAATGGATAATGGGCACATAGATAATCTAAAAATATAATTTATTTCTATCTTTGAAATTCAATAAAAAGATACCTGAGAAATAAGAGGCAGTATATCCATGGTTAGCAGCACTACAGAGCTTAGAATCTGGAGTCTGGTTCTAATTCTGGCTCTGTTATTTAATTGTATACCTTGGGAAAGTTCCTTAACTTCTCTGACCCTTGTTTTTTCTTATCAGGAAAGTGAAATTAATAATATAATATATCACACAAACTGTTACAAAGACTAAATGAGATTGTATTTGGAACAGGGTTTAGTTCAGTGCCTAGAATGAACTAATTAGTTCATTCACCATGAATCTGTGGAAAGCTATCAATAATTTTTGCCAGCAATAATAAATATGCATGCTCTAATTAGAATGATGATGATGATTTTTGTGCATTTTACTTCTTCAAGCTCAGCCTTGAGCTTTTTTTTTCCTATTACATGGTTGCTGCTAGCCTGAGACTCTGCTGGGTGTCTACAGATAAGCCAGAGGCATATTATGAGGAATTGAGTGCATACCCAGATTGATATAAGATCAAGATGCATCTATTTATTTCATAGGGATTTATCCTGAAATCTCATCTTCACCAAATAACTTTTCACATTTTTGAGAGTAGCTTCATGGTGTGGCTGAATGACAAAGAAATGATACATCCACTTTATTCTTTATCCATCCTTATTTGACAGACTCAGTTATCCAATGCCACTCTCCATGTACCCTGTCACATCAGGAGCTGTAGAACATGAGTACATAGCTCCTATGGGGAAAGCCCAGTGGTGATAATGCTGAAGTGCCATATGTGAAGATGATATAAAATCAAATTTAGGCAGAACAAAACAAACTGTGATTGTCACCTCACGCAGTGCAGTAAATGAAAAGACCATTAAAATCTATGAATTAGTCCCTAAACTCTTACACTATGCAGATGAGATGAATTTCCTCATTGAGAGAGCAAGATCTGGGTCTGTTGACCCAAACACAGAAGTGTGCTTCTAAATCCTTGCAGCAGTTCAATGTTGAAGGGAATGATGTTCAAGTAACAATTCTTCAGAGGCTGATAGCTAAACAATATTTGCTAGTCTGTGGGTTTCCACATGTGAGAAAATTGAAATAACCTGGAAGTAGCAACAAAGCATCTTATCTGCAAATCACTTTATGGTAGTTTTGAGAACAGAGCACATTATTGTATCTTGACAAGGGACAGTCTCCACTGTACACTTAGCTGTCATAGGACATTCTATCTCTGTGTTGTGAACACAGTTATCTGAGGAAAATGTAAAAGCAATATGATTTCCTCACATTCAGCTGGCATTGGATTGCTTTTTGGCATAGAATAAATCTTGCTTTTACTTATTGCTTCAAGTTAAGCAGAAGGTCATTTGAAGGAATTAAACAATGTATTTTAAGTCACTTTCAATATGGTTTAGATTTGGGCATGATGTAAAACTTGCCACGAATGAAAATCATTTATATATTCTACATTCATTCCTTAATCAATTAGCATTATTTATATTTAACAGCTGAAAACAAATAGTAAGTTAAAAACCTTAGCAAATAGATTCATGGTGAAAATGATGCACTATTACTAAAACAAAAATAAATTACTCTCTATCATTCCTGAAATAGACACCATAAGTATGCTGATCATATAGCACTTTTGAAAAAATATTGTTGAGATAATTAACAAAGCAGTTTGGCAATTTATTAAGTGGTAAATGCTAGCATATTAACTTAAGATATAAATCAATTTCTGATTATTGAATATTTTTATAATTTAATTTTAATTTTAATATGTATATTCTCATAAGAAACAAAGTATTATTGTTCTTATAAAAGATATAGGTGAACCAAATGCAATTTTTTAGAGTATTAGGATAATTATCTTACCCAAGATCACACTGATGTGCAAAGTAATTTTCCTCAGTTTATTCTGAAAAATGCTCACGACTCTTTCTTTAGTCTGCCAATCTTATTTCAAAACGAGAACTTCTCTTCTTGGTACATATGTTCTTACTATGCCCTAGTACATTTTGCCCCCATGCTAATCTCTGGTTTAATATGAGAATTGCATTTTCTATTAATACTATAATTTAGTGTCTGTGACAATACCATCTGTTAGAATTTGAATTGAAACTCTAATTCACTTCTATTATACTGAAATGAACACCTGCCTGTTAGGTTCTAGACTTGAGACCAGGGATTCATTTTGAATCATCACTGAAAGGCTATCCAATGATGGAAATCAGACCATGTTTATTGGAATAAACCAATTCCCAAAGTTATCAATTTTCCTTTAAAAATGTCTTGCTAATTTCTTCATATTGTAGTGTACCTAGATGTAATGAGCATTTTTCTACAATTTGAATGACACTTAAATGATTGAGTCTGGTAAGCTTTCATGGAAACTGAGGCCAAATTGATTTGAAGGCACAGATTGGGGAAAGGTGCATTTTTTGTCACTTTCAGTTCCTTTTCATGCACCTGCCTGTTCTTCTCTTAAAATGCAGGTCAAGGAATTGAATATTAATTACCTGTTCAGCCTTTTGTGTCAAGCATCACATCATCCACTGCAGCTGTACTATCCCACTGTGCCCTAGGTTACTATTAAGGACTGTGATTTCCCACCTTCTATAGTCTGAATGTTCATATCCTCCCCAAATTTATCTGTTGAAATCCTAACTCCAAAAGTGGTGGTATGAAGACATGGAGCCTTTATAGTCATTAGGTCATGGGGTCAGAGCCTTTATGAATAAAGTTACAGTATTCTCCCCTTACCTGCATGGGATATATCCCAAGATCCCTGGTGGATTCCTTAAACCACTGATAATACTCAACCTATATATGCTACATTTTTCATAGACATGTCTTTACTAATACCTGTTACATCTTAACTAAGTATTGTTCATACACTGTTGCTATAAATTTTATAGTTTGAGATACAACATACAAAACTTGCATGATTTTTTTTCTTCAAAATTTCATGGATAAGTTGTTTTTATGTAAATCTTAGCAATCTCAGTATATGATTATTTTACTTATTGCTGAGAATGTTCACGTTTTTGCTTAAAAAAATCACTTTAAAGATTCTCCTTGGTATATCTGAGTTGCCAATCACCACTCTTATGTTTTGGAAACATTATTAAGTAAAATAAGGGTCACTTGAACATAGATAGTGCAATAATGGAATAGTCAATTTGAGAAACAAGAAAGCTACTAAGATGACTAAAATGAGGGTGGCATATAAAATATTGATAGGTTGGACAAAGAAATGATTCATGCCCTGGAGAGGATGAAGCAGGTCAGCATGAGAGTTCATTATGCTATTCAGAATGGTGCAAAATTTAATACTTAAAAATTGTTAATTTCTGGAATTTTCCATTTAATATTTTCAGAATGCTATTAAGCATGGGTAACTAAGTCCACAGGAAGTTTAAGCAAGAATAAGAGACAAAGGGAAACCAGGTGTGGTGGCAAATATCTGTAATCCCAGAAATCCAGGAGGCTGAGGCAGGAGGACCATAAGTTTGAGGCTAGCCTCATCGAATAGGGACATACTCTCTCAAAAAATAAAAAGGGGGATGTAGCTTGATGGTAAAGGAACTGTGGGTACAATCCCTGGAGCAAGAGGGAAGGAAGGATGGAGGGGGATAAGGTGGAGAGACAGAAAGGGAGACAACTATAGTGTCCTTATTTAAAAAGCTCCAAGAGAGGTCTGGGGTTGTGGCTCAGTGGTAGAGTGCTGGCTTAGTATGTTCAAGGCCCTGGGTTTGATCCTCAGCACCACATAAAAATAAAATAAGTAAAATAAAAATATTGTGTCCAACTACAACTAAGAAATAACATTTTTTTTAAAAAAGGTCTAAGAGAGACCCTTTACCCCTTATACAGCCAGAAGGTATCATATATGAACCAGGAGACAGGTCCTTGCCAGACACAGAATCTTCTGGTTCATTGGTCTAGGACTTTCCAGTCACCAGAACTGTAAGAAATAAGTTTCCTGTTCTATAAGGCAGCCAATCTATAATATTTTGTTATACAGTTTGAATAGGCTAAGACAGTACTCCACCTTCTCTATACATTACATTTACAAATATTTTGTATTGACAACATATTATGTTCCATTCATTCACCTAGTGGTTAGGCTACTTTTTTCTTCAAGGAGGAGGGAGAATCTCCCCCTCTGGCAGGCCTTAATTTTATTTCCTATGACCTAGAAATTACAGCTGGTTTCTTCAAACTTTCAGGTGATTACTCTTGACACAGAATGGGATAATATATTTATTTAAACACTACAGTTAAACATTAACTTGTATCCTATACCCCATATTCCACTTACTTCTAGCCATAGATTTTTCCAAGGTAATATGGGAAATATGACTTCCTTCTAATAACATGGTAGCTCAATGTCAGTGATCATAAATTATTTCAAAAGAAAATAACGTAAGTAAACTCTACTTGAGATTAGGAAGGGAAGATTTGCATAAAATTAAGATGTGATTTCAGTTCCCAAAAGCAGATTTTCAGTTTTTAACATGGTGGTACTTTAAAGCTTAACCTTCAAAATTCTTCCATCTGCTAGATAAAAAAATAATTAAGCTTAAAGAAAAATAACCTGAAAGAAATAGCACTTTCTTGCCAAGATCATTTGATATTTCTTTGTTCAAAATAATTAGAATGTTTTCTTCTGTTCCACAGGCTGCTTATTTTGACACAATAATGTTCTTGTGTTTTAGAATCATTTACTTAAAGATATACATGAAGCCACTTTAAAAATACTAGCTTTTTCTGCCTGAATTAATTTCTAATTTAGTTAGGTTTCCTGCGAGGCCACCAACTGAAAGCAAAAAAAAAAAAAAAAAAAAAAAAAATAGGCAGGTCCCAGAATATCTGCTTTGCATGATAGGTAAGTGACAGAAGCTGCAGGTGAGTTGGGTAGAGTTGGGTACAGCTTGACCTTTTGAACTCCAGATAAAACTCATCTTTTTTTTTGTTTTTGTTGTTGTCTTTCCCTACATCCTTACTTGAATTTGAATTTTTCTTTATCTACTTATCTTCTAAAAAAAGATGGTACAGATGGTACAGTGGCATCCACCTGTAATCCCAGTGACTTGGGGAAGCTGAAGCAGGAGGGTTGCAAGTTCAAAGCCAATCTCAGCAACTTCGCTATGTTCTAAGCAGCTTAGTGAGACCCTGTCTCAAAATAAAAAATAAAAAGGCCTGGGGATGTGGATTAGTGGTTAAATACCCCTGGGTACAATCCCCAGAACCAAACCAAACCAAACCAAACAACAACAAAACAAATATACACACACAAAACAAAAAAGTTGTATACTACCTTATGCCTAGAAAACATTGAATAAGTCCTTTCCCCCTTCATTGAATTTAATAAAATTACCTACTTAAAGGGAATATTTTACTTTTCATAAAAATAAAGAATATTTATGCAAATGACTGTTATTTTCATGATCTACTGTTTAACTCTGCAGAACTAGATTTTTTTAATCCAATCCATCTATCCTCCACATCATTTCTTGTCATTGCTACATCATGTATTCTTTCTCTCTTCTCCCTTTCATCATACAGGCTGACTAATTCAGAAAGCAATCTTAGGAAAGTGCATCTTCATAGTTACATAGAAACAAATGCATAGCAAATGGGTAGTTATTTGGTTTTGGATTCTATAGTTAATTCATGAATAAAATATAGATATGAATGGGGAAGGGCAGGGAGAAAGATGCAGCATCCACTAATATTTCTGAAATAGTTTAACTTTTAACTAGGTACCTAAAGCTATGATCAAGTCAGAAGATGTGGTATTTCATAAAGCCTTTAGATGGCACATGGACACAGTGGGAGTAGAGATTGATGCATAAGAAAACCTAATTATTAATATACTACACAACAGGTTTATAGCACACACAGGGATGGTCTCAGAATCCTCTGCTATTTTTTCTGGCATCCTGTTATTAGGTTTCATGAGACACCAAAAAATGGACTAAACATTAAGCTTAGTTTAATTTCTATGATCTGCACCATTTTAGAGATGGTGGCCTTACACTTCCTCAGTGGGCCACACATTGTAGGTAACATAAGCTACTTTAAGAGCACTGCATACCCATTTACCTTCTATGCTGGCCATGCCTGCTTTAGGAACTTGTGAGTGATTCTAGAGAAAGTCTTTTGTCCATACTGTTACCCATACTGACTCAGGGAACTTTAAAATACACACAAAAGTAGAAACCTGCTTG
This sequence comes from Urocitellus parryii, assembly GCF_045843805.1. Taxonomy (NCBI): domain Eukaryota; kingdom Metazoa; phylum Chordata; class Mammalia; order Rodentia; family Sciuridae; genus Urocitellus; species Urocitellus parryii. The sequence goes on from NC_135547.1 coordinate 56,259,031, forward strand.
TGATCTCCACTACTTCACCTGTAAGACTACCAATTCTCTCTGATGTTCCCTGATCATACTGAAAGAGGGTTCAACATCATCTTCTCCCACAGTGTCTACCTTACATTGGCCTGATCATCCTGGAGATATCAGGGACCTGACCTTCTGTACTCTTGTGCTCTTATCTTTATTCTCCAAACTTCTGTTACTCCTCATGATTTTTGCACATAGCAAAGAAGTGAGAAGGGCACAATATTTGAAAGTTAGGCTGGCATCAAAAAAAGAAGAAGAAGACTAAGAAGGAGAAATGAGGGGTATAGTTTGTACTTTCCAAAGGCTGATCACCACCAACATATATCTCAGCATTATTTCTGCAAATGTTGTGAATCAAAAGACTAAAGGACTTTACCATTTCTGTGATGAAAAGTCAAAGGTACAAATGTCACGGTTTCACATTCAAAAAATTCTGTGTTTGACAGGCACTAAGAAAACATAGTAAAGGCCTAAAGCCTTAGCAATACATCTCCAGTTTACTATATGAACCTGCATTCTATGTGAACCTACACATGGTGTGCTAGCACAAAGGACTGTAGATCAATGACTCTTTACTCTAAATTCACAGGGGAATGACTGAAGATATAAAGAGTAAACTCAGAATGGCTTGATTTTCTGTCCTCAGTAGAGTATTAGCAAAAAGCATTACCTGCAACCCTGATCCAACCAAATTTTCCTGAGAGTCTTTCAAAGTCTAACAACTCTGCCAAGTAGTCATGGTCATCCAGAGACTTCCATTGCAAATCATCTAGGTTTAACTGGGTCCCAATGATAACAGCTTCCAAATCTTTCCAATAATGCATAACTTTGTCTTAGTTTGGTTAAGTTACACTTCTTCCATATGCATTGCTTTAGTTGCAGAAGAGACACTGACTGAAACCTCTAAATTCATTGACCATTTCATGTACAAGAAGACTGGCTTATTGCTCACCCTCATATGAGTAAATTCTCCAGTTACTCTGTGAGAAGCTGAAACTTCTTAGTTCTTTTAATTACTCTCTTTTCTAATTCTGGATTTTATCAATAAAGTAAGGATACAGCCAGACTGGTACCTTGTTCAGCTTTACAGTTTCAGTAATGGAATTCACCACAGATTACTCCAGTACCAACTATGAACTTATACAACTTGTATTTACATTGGCCAGAAATCTTAGGGTTAACAGTTAAAGTTAATATGAATCAGTATATGTAGTACCTGTGATACACTATTTCAAGAAGATTTCTAAAACAAGTTTTAAATAGGATATCTATGACCATATTTTTATTGGTAATAAAATATAACTTATTCTTTGATAATATGTTGGTTTTATATATTTTTTAGCAATACTAAATTATATATTTATATATTTTTTAGAATACTAAATTACATTTTATTATTGCTACTTATTTCTGTCATACAGTAAAAATAAATATAAGGTAATGTAATTTACAAAGAATTTACTCATTAATTGAACAAGTACTTACTGATCTACTATGGGTCAGGAATTCTGTGAGTAAAGCGGTAGGAATAAGTGATCCTGCTTTCATTATATTTTAAGGCATGGAGAGATAAAGAAGAATAAATTGACTCTTTAGACATAAAGTGGTAAAAGCAATGAAGAGGAGTAAAGGTACTCTAAAATACATAGGACAGGTTTTCCACCAACATATGGAATGGCCAGAGATAAATTCCTGCATCAATATAAATCATACCAAACTAAGGCATTAAGAACGATAGAAAAGTATTGGGAGCCAGGAACAGTAGTGCTTTCATGTAAACCCAGCTACCCAGGAGGCTGAAGCAGGAAGATAACAAGTTTGAAGCCAGCCTGGGTAATTTGGTAAAACCCTGTCTCAAAATAAAATTTTAAAAGGGGTGGGGGTTGTAACTCAGTGGGTAGAGCACTTGCCTAACATGAGCAAGTCACTGAGTTTAATTCCCAAGAGTGAAAAACAAAGATATTAGGGCTGGGAGGAATATTCTAGGCAGAGATACAATAGTATGCTGGAGGAATTTTGCAAGCAAGTTATTAAACCATTTGTAGCTTGAAACAGACCATAATGGGAGTAGTTATACTGGAGAAATCAGCAAATGATCCAAATCAGAGCTTTTCCCTTGTGGAATATGCCTCCTCAAAATATGAAGGATTGTCGAACTGAAGGCAATTAAGAAGAAACAGAAACAGGAGAACTCTCTACCTTTCTTCTATTTGAGTAAAAGCAGGAATAGATTTACGAAGAGAAAAGGTATCCTGCTTTCCTCTCTTCCAGGGAGAACAAAGGTAAATCACTAAACTTTAGACACTCAACAAGCTAGAGCTGATATAACAGGAAATTTATTAGCAATATTTATCAATCAGATTTTATCTGCCATTTATTTGCTTTTCCCCAAGTTGCTGTAGTTTCTTTTGGTTTGTCACTTCTTCAAAATTTCACTGTTTTTGTGGAAGATGCTATATAAGCCAGATTTCACAGCCAGCTCTTTGAGGACTTCTCATTCTTTTGATTATATATATATATATATATATATATATATATATATATATATATATATATTATACACATTAATAAACTTCTGTGTTTTTCTTGTTAATCTGTTTTTAGAGTCTTTTCAACTATGAATATATGAGGGTTATTTTTTCTGTGTTGATTAGTAATAAAAATTGAGACTGCAAAAATAAGTAGAACCCAGATCTTGAGGACCTTGATAATAAGGAATTTGGAACTTTCACACTTGCTAAGTTATGGAACCTGCCTAGGTGTCTGTCAAGAGATGAATGGATAAAGAAAATGTGATATATGTATATAATTACAATGGAATTTACATTGCAATGTAGTATACTATAATGTAGAATAAACTACAATGAGATTTTATTCACCCATAAAGAAGAATAAAATTATTAGCTACTGGTAAATGGATGGAACTGAAGAACATCATGCTAAATGAAATAAGCCAGACTCAGAAAGTCAAAGGTTGAATGTTTCCTCTCCTATATTGAAGCTTAAAGAAAGAGACAAGAGAGAGATAAAAATGAATAAAATGGGAACTTGTAATTTAGAAGGGAGACCACTATTATGCATAATTTTAATGTACTAAAAAAGAAAAAAGAAAAAGAATTTGGACTTTGTCAGGAGGATGAAGGGGAAGAAATAAAAAAAAATTAAAGAAGCAAATTCTTGATCTTGTTTTCATACTTAAATGCAAAATGTGACAATAGTATGGAGAATATTCTGGATGAATATCATATGCACTTTCTCAGGAACAAGTTGAAGGACATCAAGTAATTTAGAAAATATAGGAAAAGCAGTCTCAATATGACAAGAGTACATTTGAGGCAGATTTACTCCCAGGGCATATTGTGATAGTGTATGCTCTAACAGATGGGAAAGGAAGGTAAAATAGATTATGGCAAATGGTTCATCTGCTGTCAATTGTAAAACAATAGCCATAGATGGAAGTCATGTGTTGCATTGACCACAATGTCAACTTGAGCATTAAGGTCCAAAGGAAAGCCAGCCAAAAGAATATTCATTTACTTACCATGAATATAATTCATTAACTGTGATATAATTCATTAACATTTACTAATTAACTGGCAGAGACACCTATAAAGCTAATTTGGGGGGCACTTATTGATGATATTTGACAATGAATTTTTAATAATGTTCACTTTACCAGCAATGTGAATTTTTTTACTGTGTATGTTTATGATTCAGTTACTTTCTTGGATTAAAAAAAAAGTTTAAATGATTTCGCAGTAGGCCATGAGCATTTACATATTCAAGGTCTATAGTCATTTAAAATTTTGCTAATGGAAACTATGAAATTCTCATAATGCTGAGCTGATTTGTATGTTTGGAAATCAGTCATTTACTTATGAGCCTACTCAGAAGCCCTGCATCTGCAACTCTGTGAGTTTTTGGTTTTGGTCACTATTACACTGAAAGGCTTAATAGAAGAATTGAATAAATGATAGGATAGCATATTATTGGGTAAGAAGATTCAATATTTTAAGATACCTATGCCTTAAAAATGAATCAATAAATTAAAAGCTATCATCACAAAATTCCATGAGAATTTTTGAAAACTAGATATGATCACTAAAATTAAATATAAGAAAATAAATAAGAGCTAAGAAAATAATAGAAAAGAGGATGAATGAGGGCAGCCTAGCACTACCAGATACGGCACATATATTGCTATGGCAATAAAAGAATGACATACACACACACACACACACACACACATAAATCAAGAAAAAGAGTACTGGAACAGAATAGAGAAGCCAGAAATACACCCAAGTACAAACAGAATTTTAGTACACAATAAAGGTGACATTGCAGATTGATAAGAAAAAATATAAACATTTAAGATGAAGACATCATAATACTAAAAAAAGTATGATATAGTTTTAAAAATAATCTTGGTGTAAGGAAAGGCTTTAAAATATGACAAAGAATACAGAAACCATAAGAAATGAAATGCAATTTTGAATGGATGAAATAAAATGTTTCTGCCTGTTAAAGCACCATAAACAACATAAAAACCAAATAATACACTGGCAATAAAATATTTGTGACATATGAAAAGGGGATTTTTTTTGTGATAATAAGGAATAAATCAATAAGAAAAAAAGAAAACTGTCTTTTAAATATGTGAAAATATGCTCAATCTAACTCATTACAAAAAATGCAAATTCAAACTTCAAAGAAATAGAAATTTTCATCTTCAGATTGGCATAGCAGCAGTCTATTACACTCATATATTGGAAGGTAAATTGTTGTGATGTTTTAAAAGGCAATTTGACAATTTATATCCAAATTTCAAATTCAGATATCCTTTGACCCAAAAATCTTACTTTGAATAATCTATTCCTTATGCATAATTGTACATATTTATGCTAAGATATTCATGTACCATTATCCATAATAATAAAAAATTTGAAACAACCTAAATTTTTATTGATAGAAAATTGTTTGATACGTGGTTGTGCATCCATATATGGGGATATTATGATCCTGTCAATAAAAAATAAAGCAAATCTGTCAGATCTGAATAGAGTTATCTCCAAGACATAGTGTTATAGTGTCAAAAGGAGTAAAGGAGTACAGAACAGTATTATGTATAGTATACTACTGTAGCAGGGAAGAAATTATACATACACATATTTTTTAAAGACACAAGAAAAGTATGGGAAAGAGAACAGTTAAGTAAAGGAGAGATTTTTGTTTTGTTTTAAATATATACCCTGTATAAAATGTGATTTTTTTCTGTCATATTCAGGAGTGGCTGTAATCAATGATAGGAAGACTATGAAAAGATTTTGGGGATTGCTTCAGCATATGCAAAATGTGTCCAATGAATAAAAGATACAACTTAAACAAAAGCTGAAAGGCTTTCTTTTAGTACATTTCATCATCTTCATTCATGAGATATCAGCAATATAGTAGGAATCATCTTATCCATAGGTATCACCATAAGTGAGTGCTATCAGGGCTTGGACTATGCCTTGTCTTAACCTTCTTTGAATTCATTAGGGTTTATCCAAGTGTCTATGTCAAATAAAACAGAGCCAAACAGCAGTTAAAAGGGTAAAACAAATTTTACTCAAGAACAATCACAATAAGAAAAAAGAGATCTCAGTAACAAACTGGGCTCAATTCTGTATGTTACAAGGAAAAATGGGAATTTATAGCCAAGAGTAGGGTGGTCCGTCAGCTGTTAGAAAACACCAAAAGAAGCAGGGTAATTCTTGCTAAATTGACTTTTATCAGGATGCTTTGACAGGATTCTTTCTAAAGACAAACTGGAGTAATCTGATATTATCTGGGGAATGATGGAAAATGAGGAATTTGATCAGATATTGAGAGTGAATAGATATATAGGTTGGGGATTCTGGCTAAATCAATTTCATGGAATTTTTGGTATAACTAGGTGATACAAAGTCTAATATAGAAGCCTAAAGGTAATAGTCTAGATGAGAAGAAGGTTCAAATGAGACTGAGAGAGTCTTTGTCACTTTGCACACAGTAAACAGTCAATGAATTTCTACAGAATGAATGAATGAGTTATCTAACAAATGGATGAATATTAACTTCCTTCTATGGTGAGTTTTCTGTTATTATAACAAATACCTGAGGTGATCAACTTATGAAAAAAAGGTTTATTTTGGTTCACAGTTTTTGAGGTTCTAGTCTATGATCAGATGAACACAATTGCTTTTAGGGCTTTGATGGAAAAGCAAGAACATCATGACAGCAATAGGTAGCAGAGCAAATCTGCTCACATCATTTGGAAAGTGCAAGAAAAAGAGAGGAAGAGACTAGAACATGTCTCCAATAACTTAAAACCTTTCACAAAGCCCCATGTCCTAAAGGTTCTACCCCTCCCAATAGCAACATGTTTTAACACATGGGTTATTGGGCTACAGTCTAGATCTGAATTATATTAGTTATGAAATGATGTGATGCACCATTTATGTTAAAGGCACATTTTTTAAAAAATTTATAAATGCTTTTGCTCCTATATTTTTATTTTAAATGTATGATCAGTTTATACTCTATGTCATAGTTAATAAGGAAAACTATCATAATTCTTGAAATCTAAATATTTATAATTATCTTAATATGAATCCCTTTTGCTAGACAAAGTAGTATTATAATGCTTACTAAAGATGGCTCCAAGTCCACCTATGATACTTGTTTAAACTGCAAATTACTAGGCCTCATCTGCAGATATTCTGATTTAGTAGGTCTGGGTTGGTGTTTAGGAATATTTAAAGACCTTCTGAGGTGGGAGTAATTGGTTTTCAACATTTTTTTCCTTAAGGACCTGATAGTATAGGCATATGGGAAAATAAAACACATTTGGCATATTCTCTTTAAAAATTTTATTTTTTTTAAATTTTATTAAACAAGAATTCTTACCATGATTACTTTGTGCTAGTCATGAATTAAAGTACACACTAATTTCATTTCCATAAGAACCCTTTGAGCTAGGCAATATATTTCCATTTTACAGATGAGAACACTTAGACAGAAATGTTTGTTAAAAAAGAAAAACAAATGGTCAGATAGACTGAGACAGTATAAAACAGTGGTTACCGAGAATCAGGGAGTGTGGGGGAGGAAATGAGTTATTGGTCAAAGGGCAGAAAGAAACAAGCAAGTGGGATGAAAAGGCCTAGACACATGCTAAATAGGAGGATCATAGTTGATAATATTGCATTGTATTAGGGATTTGTTTTGCTAAATATGTAGATTTTAGCTGTTCTTCCCAGTGTACACACTCACACACAAATGAGTAACTATGTGAGATGATGGGTGTATTAACTTGCTTCAGTATAGTAAATTCTAATATTTATATATTTTTCATAATATTATGTTGCACAATAGAATTTATCAAAGAGAAAAAAAAAGGAAGAATAACTTGTTCAAGTCCGTACAGCTAGCAAACCACATCAAGGTAACCCAAGAAACTGTACTTACTGCTTTCTTCTACAAACATTTTACAACATTTACGCTACTCCAATATCTTTGACTTGCTAATAAATATGCATTCAGTGACACTGGCATAATAAATATGCATTCAGTGACAAAAAAGAAAAGTACAAAAGCAAAGTTTTACAACTGGGACTCAAATAACAATATAAATTTGGTGCTACACAATACTTAATTAAAATAAATTAAGTTTTATATTTGATTCTCCTCTGTCCAAATATGACATTTCTTAATTCAGCATCACAGATTTTATTCAGATGAGGTAATACTGGAGATTTTAACTACAAAAGTTAAGTGATACATATCCAGATCAAAGGGAAAAATGTCTAATTATTCATTTAACAAAAAGTACAAAGAGATTCTGGGCATATTTTCACGGCCTGCCTTTGGAGGCCTAGGATTGTGGCTTTGCAGTACCTTTCAAACTGTAATGATAATCCTTGTCTTAGTGTTTGTCTGTGTTGTGGTAGCCAAATGTGTGAACTCCAGAATTTTAAATGCTGCTGTGCTCCTCCTGTCAGTCCTGATGATACAACAATTGATCATCTAACACAAAGAATAAGAGGGCCTGACGCCCATAGAGATCAAAACAACTACCATCAAAAACATGTTACATGATCATGACCCATCAAATTCTGCTACATATCTGGATTGATCAAGTCTCCAGAAGATAATGGTCTATCCTTCAGCTAAGGTTGAAGAATGACCAGAAGGGGAGGCCATTAAAATAAAAAATGGTCCTGCTGGCAGCCTGCCTGTGAGGGGGAACTGAAAAGTAAAAGAGAAACCACACCTGAAACATTGTTCTGTGTCTCTAAAATGAACTGCACACAAACTATAATCATACATTGTTAAACCTCACAGTCTTGAACATTGGCTCCTTCAGATCCATATTTTCCTTAGAAGACCACATACAAACTGTCTAGCATTAACAACTCTGCAGAGATGCATGTATTCTAAAGATAAGTTCACTGACTATTCCAACTACTCTTTCGTTTTAAAGATTTGATCCAATTCCTGCCAGCACCATTCGATTACTAACTTTAGCTTGCAAATTTCCTTAAGTCCCTTGTCTGATCTCTTTCCTTTTAAAATACCACATGTTCCCTCCATGTGCATTCTTTCTTGCTGCAGCAGGCTAATAAACCTAAATTTGACTACATTATGCTCCTGGTAGTCTCTGGCTAGCTGTCTATATTGCTTTGTGAACACAGACTAAGAGGCCCTCTAACAGAAAAGGGTCTTCACTCTTCACTTCACTTTTTTCCTATTATGAGTAGAGGCTGTTGAGAGGAATGTACACATGTTATCCAAGTGTATATTGTAATCCTATATTGTACTATTCTATGGTGCTGATTTCCTTGCTCCTAAATTGGTCATTATATGTTTGTGCCAGTGATCCAAATTAGCATAGTTAATATATCTTTCATGGGAATGTGAGTTTGACCACATTCAATAATATTATTAGTATATTAATATTGAGTCAGACACTCAGTACTTAATGTGGACTAATCCATCATTTTTCAAAAGTGGTTTAAATATTAGGGATCCATAATTGTGCAGTGCTTCGCATGAGAAATGTGTACTCTTTGCTTTACCTCAGTAGACTGCCATTGATAGAGAGTTTTAGTGTCTAGAACTGTAACTTTGACATTTTTCCTCAGAGCTAAACTTACTTTCAACACCAAAGATGCAAGAAATAATGCTTCAAAGATTATGTATCAGAACTCTGTCTCTCTATCCATATGTGTAAACATACATAACTTCCTTTTTCTTTAGAAAAGTAAGACATTTTAGTATATTTCTTTGAATAGACTACTAAGACATTATCTTTCAATTATTTCTCTCTCATAAGCAAACAATTGTATTGACCTTCTTACTTCATTTTGATGGAAAATGAGAATGCTGAAACTAAAAGTGATATTAGTGATTTTATCAATGAATTTCTCCAGAGGAACAGAACCAATATGAGAAATACACTGTGTGTGTGTGTGTGTGTGTGTGTGTGTGTGTGTGTGTGAGAGAGAGAGAGAGAGAGAGAGAGAGAGAGAGAGAGAGAGAAAGGGGGGCTCTTTGACAGTTTTTTTTTTTAAAGAAATAGGCTAAACTGATTTTGATGGTTTAGATATGAGTTGTGCCCCTCAAAGCTCATGTGTGAGACAATGGAAGAAGATTTATAGATGAAATGATTGGATTATGAGAGCTTTCACGTAATCAGTGAATTAATCTCCTGATAGGGATTAACCTGAGTGGTTACTCAAGGCAGGTAGGGTGTGGCTGGAGGAATTGGATTCCTGGGGTCATGACTTTGGGGCATATATTTTATGAACTGAGCTTAGCCTCTCTGTTTCCTTATCATCATGTCTTGAGCTGCTTTCCTCCATCACACACTTCTGCGATGATGTTCTGACTCAATCTCAGGCCTGAGGAATAAAGTTTGCCATGTATAGATTGAGACTTCTGAAACCGTGAGCCTTCACGTAAACTTTTCTTCCTCTAACTGTTCTTGTCAGGTCTTTTGGTCTCAGTGGCGAAAAAGCTGACTAAAAAGAGGACTAACAAGTTTGAAATCTATAGGACAATTGTAAGGCTGGAAACTCAAGCAGAAGTTGATAGTGTTTAAGCAGAATTTCTTCTTCTCTGGGAAGCCTCAATTGTTTTTAAAAGACTTTCAACTGATGAACAAGGCTCCCTCATATCCTCAAAGGTCATCACCGTTATTTGAAGTTATCTGACTATAGATGCTAACAAAATACACAAAATACTTTCACAACAACTCCTACTGTTTGACAAATAAGTAGGTACTACAGCATAAACAAGTTAACACATAAAACCATCTACTACGGTGATCATCTAAATAAATTCAATTATTTTTATACATGTATAGTAACCTAGCTATTAAGTTTATGGCACACTGGAGTTAATTCTCACCAATCAAAAAACCTCAAAAATTTTTAAGTGTATCCCTGTATCTGTGGAAGAATTAAAATTCTAAGTGTTTGCTGTTTGAGGAATTTCTTGTGCCTGTGATTAACTTTAAATAATTAGCCTGAGAATGTTATTATTATTGTTATTATTATTATCATTAGTATTATTAAAGACTTATTTCATGGATCAATTAAATGCTATTACAAGATACACATAGAAAATTAGCCAATGCATTTATAAGTCTTAAGAACTCAACTAAAATATTTGAACCACAGAAAAACATTGTTGAGCTGTTTTATAAACTGAGTGACTAATGGCCAATACATTACTTTAAAATTTACCTCTAACTTGCTGTTTTTACTTTTATTAAAAAGTCTTGCCTGTGGGCTGGGGATGTGGCTCAAGTGGTAGCGCACTCGCCTGGCATGCGTGCGGCCCGGGTTCGATCCTCAGCACCACATACCAACAAAGATGTTGTGTCCGCCGAGAACTAAAAAATAAATATTAAAAATTCTCTCTCTCTCTCTCTCTCCTCTCTCACTCTCTCTTTAAAAAAAAGTCTATTACTTTATATATAAAATAAATGTTGTGTAACTCACATTTAGTATACAAATCAGGCAATATCATGATGTGTCCTTTTTAGGAATTTACATGTTTCTCTACTAAGAATAGTTAAAGGTTTCCAGTGAGATTACATTATAGATTATTTTATAAATAATGCTAGAATGTTCAATGGAAAATATGTTTTTATGATGGGAAATGAGATTTCCATTTAAACAATTAGGCTTCTTACACAAGAGGTAGCTTTTAGAATCAAGGATATGATGCAATGAAACTCAATATTCACTTTTTTAAAACTAGAATCTCCATAAATTAACTTAATTATCAGTAAATAGAAACAAACAATGCTATGATGTTTTGTGTCACAAAAGAACTGCAAACATTTTATTAGTGATTTCATTATTTAGTCATAAAAGACTTGAGTTCCCCTCACATTCTCTATAAAATAATAGTAGTAACTATTAGCCTGTTAACATAACTATGGGTCAGTTAAGAAAGTTAAGACAAGCTAACTCTATTCTGCCCAGACACCTCACCCTGCTACCTCTCCTTTCCCTTTCTTGCAAGAGCCTGTCTCACCTAGATGCTGACACCTCCACCTACCTGCACCCTGACCAAAGGATTCACACTCTTTCTGAATATGTACAGGGGCCTGCTGATACTAGGAGATGGGTGACAATGTGCCTGCTCCTCCTGCCTCATCCCCTTGTGCTTCTTGAGGTTTTGAAGCTTGTTCTCCACCTGCAATAGCAAGGACTAAACCCACCCCCAATGCATAACCCAGACTCTGACTTATAAAACTTTACTTCAGAGGAAGTCTGCTGCTGTTCTCTCTGCACAGAGGGATCCTTGTCAGATTTCCTGATAATAAACTTGTTTCTGCTTAGCTTCGGTGTGTCTAGTGTGTCTGGGTGGTTTTAGTCCTGTGCCACTTTCCACAAAATTACTCAGTGTATAACAAATAAAAAAGGAAAAGATGAACATGCTGACTTTTTGAAAAACTGAACAAAGACTGAACAGGGAAGTTAAAAACAAGAAATAAGAACTCCCAATAGAATATAAAAATATTTAATTATGCTAGTAATCAATACTATGAAAATTAAAATGAGAATATACTTTTGGCCTACTATATTGTCAATTATTAAAAGTACTCACTTTAGTGTTGGATATATATCTCCTATAATACTGGAAGTTGTACATATTGGTAGATTCTTTTCAGTAGGTCAATTTGGCAATCCTTATGAAGAAAAATTTAGAAAATATTTCATTCACTTTTTTTTAGTAAGTACTAGAATGTTCATGTCTATAATTATAAATTAATGTTAAAAAGTTAAAGCGTTCTTCAATAAGTTGTGGTATATTTATACAATGGAATACTACACAGACTTTAAAATGTATATGAGTATTTTATCAAGAAAAATCATAACAAGTACGCCCAGCAAGAACAGTAAGTTTCCAATTGTTTAAAGTATGAATTTTTACACTGAAAAAATGGCTGCCATTCTTACTGGAGGGAGATGGTATCTTAGAGTGGTTTTAATTTGCATTTCTCTGATTGCTAGAAATGGTGAGCATTTTTTCATGTACTTGTTGATTGATTGTAGATCCTCCTCTGTGAAGTCTCTATTTAGATCTTTGGCCCATTTGTTGATTGGTTTATTTGTTTTTTTGTTGTTTAACTTTTTGATTTCTTTGTATACTCTGGAGATTAGAGCTCTATCTGGTGTGAGGAGTAAAAATTTGTTCAGAGGATGTAGGCTCCCTATTTACCTCACTTAATATTTCTCTTTCTGAGAAAAAACTTTTTAGTTTGAATATGTCCCATTTGTTGATTCTTGATTTTAACTCTTGTGCTATAGGTGTCCTATTAAGGAATTTGGAGCCCGACCCCACGAGATGGAGATTAGGGCCAACTTTTTCTTCTATTAGATGCAGAGTCTCTGATTTGATATCAAGCTCCTTGATCCATTTTAGTTAACTTTTGTGCATGGTGAGAGAAAGGGATTCAATTTCATTTTGTTGCATATAGATTTCCAGTTCTCCCAGCACCATTTGTTGAAGATGCTATCCTTTCTCCATTGCATGCTTTTAGCACCTTTGTCTAATATAAGGTAGTTGTAATTTTGTGGATTGGTCTCTGTGTCCTCTGTTCTCTACCATTGGTTTACCAGCCTGTTTTGGTACCAGTACCATGCTGTTTTTGTTACTATTGCTCTATTATTTTGGTGCCAGGGATTGAACCCAGGGCATAGTAACCAAAAAGCTACAACCTCAGCCCTTTTTCATTTTTTAAATTTTCACACAGGTCTTCCTGAGTTGTTTAGGGTACCACTGAGCTGCTGAGGCTGGCTTTGAACTCAAAATCCTCCTGCCTCAGCCTCCCAGAAAAATGAATTATTTTTAATTTGGGAGTAAAAAAAAAATGTATCTAAGGAAAACAGACGTTGCTAAGCAGTACATGTTTTCTTTTCAAACCAGAGATAGCCTGCTACAGTTGTGATCCTCTACCCTCAAATTCATATGTTGAAGCCATAACCTTTGATACAAATTTATATGGACAGAGGACATTTAGAAAGCAATCAAAGTTAAATGAATTCATAAGAATCTGGTCGTGACATGATATAATTGGTGTCCCTTAAGAAGAGAAGGAGGGCTGGAGGTGTGGCTCAAGTGGTAGCGCGCTTGCTTGGCATGCGCAGGGCCCTGGGTTTGATCCTCAGCACTACATTAAAAAAAAAATAAAATGAAGATGTTGTGTCTACCGAAAACTAAAAAATAAATATTAAAAAAAATTCTTTCTCTCTCTCTCTTAAAAAAAAAGAAGAGAAGGACATAAGTCTTTCTCCATGCATACAGACTATGAAAGTTCATATGAGCACACAGTGAGAAGGTGACAATTTACAAGCCAGGAAGACAAATTGAATTAGTATCTGATCACAGTGGCATCCCCTTCTTGGATTTCCCAGTCTCCAGAACTCTGGAAAAACAATTTTATGCTGTTTATGTTGCTCACTCTGTGATATTTTGTTATGGCATCTCAAGCAGCCTAAGACATACTTTCAGTCATTTATAAACTTTATCCTCTCTGCTCTCCCTAAAATAAGGTAATAATTAGTAAGTTCTGTTAAATCCAGTGAAAGAACTTTGTCTAGATTCTGAAGAGGATCTTGTATTGGGAAGACATGTGAATATGGACCATATAAAGACCAAATCATGAAGAAATAGAAAACTTGAATAGAACCATAATGAATAAGACACTTGAATCAGTAATAAAAAGCCTCCCATCAAAGAGAAGTCCAAGACCAGATGGTATCACTGCCAAATTCTACAAAACATTTAAAGAAGATCTAATGTCAATTCTCCTTAAGTATTCCAAAAATAGAAAAAGAAGGAATTCTTCCAAATACATTCTACAAGGCCTGCAATGCCCTGATACCAAAATCAGAGAGGGTCATAAGAACAAAAAGAAAATTGAAGTCCAATATCCTTGACGAACACAGATACTAAAATTCTCAACAAAATATTAGAAAATCAGATCCAACAGCACAGTTAAAAATTTATTCAACATGATCAAGTGAGATTGATCCCAAAGTTGCAAAGGTGTTTCAACATATGCAAATTCATGAAAATGATAACCACATCAACAGAACAAAGCACAAACAACATATGATCATCTCAATAAATGCAGAAAATGCTGACTAAATTAGGTATAGAAGGTACATACCTCAGCATAATAAGCCATTCATAATAAGTTAATAGCTAACATTATATTAAAGCAGGAAAATCTGAAAGCTTTCTCTTTTCAGATCTGAAGTAAGACAAGGATTTCCATTTTCACTACTTTCATTCCACATAGTTCTGGAAGTCCTAGACAGAACAATGAGGTAAGATAAAGAAATAAAAGACATCCAAATTAGAAAAGAAATCAAATTGTCAATGTTTGTATATGACATGATCTTATTTACAGAACCCCCCAGAGAACCCACTGATACTGTAAATTAGTATAACCATTATGGAAAACCATATGAAGATTGGAGATTTCTCAAAAAATTAAAAGGAGAACTATGATATTATCCAGCAATTCTCCTACTGGGCACATATCCAGAGGAAATGAAATTGGTATGTCAAAGAGCCACCTGCACTCCCATGTTTATTGTAGTAGTATTCTAAATAGTCAAGAAACAGAAACAACATAATATTCATCAATAGAATAAATTGATTTTAAAAACATATTACATATATACAATGTAATATTAACTGGCCATAAAACAGAAAAAATATTTTGTCATTTGTAACAACATGGATGGAACTGGAAATCATTGTATGCAGTGAAATAAGCCAGATACAGACAGACATGTGTCACATGATCTCAGTTTAGATATGTAATCTAAAAACACTGATCTCACAGAAGTTGAAAATAGAACATTGGTGACCAGACTCCAGAGGGAAGATGGGGTGGGCTAGATAAATTTTGATCAATGGGTACTGAGTTACATTTAGATAGAAGCAAAACATTCTAGTGTGCTACTACACAGTAGGGTGACTATAGATAAGGATATACTGTACATTTCAAAAAGCTAGAAAATAGGATTTTGAAGGTTTTCACCACAAAGAAATCATAAATGTTTGAGAAGATAAATATGTTTAACCTGATTCAAATATTATTCAATGTAAGAATGCATCAGAAACACAATATGGTACCCATTAATGTGTACAACTTTATGTATTAGTTTAAAAACTGAAAGATAAATAAAAATTTTAAAAATGTTCAGTGGAAAAGATGTGAGGATAGTGTGATAAGAGTGGGAGAATTGTAGGCAAAGGCATGAAGGTGGTTCAAAGATAAGAAACAGATCAATGTGAGTATATAGAAAAAAAGAAGACCAGAGTGTGATTGGGCTCATTTTCTCCAAAAATGGACAAAGATAAGCAGTCAGGTGTAAGAATATTCTTTGAAATTGTATTGAACCATGATTTGGTTTTAGGTGTATCAATTTTAAGAAATTGTAATATTGGGAAATAGTAGGTAAAGGGTACTGAATTCTTCAGTACTATTTCATGCAATTGTGTGTACATCCACTACTATCTCAAAATAAAAAGTCAAATTAAAAATCAGAAGTCTTCAATGTCTAAAAACAGGATCTGGATTATAATTTTGAAAGTTAAAATCATGGTGTTTAGGTAATTATGGACTTGTGCTATTTTGGAAGTATGAATTTGCACATATCTTAAAGAAATGAGATTTTTGGAAAAAAAAAACAATTTACCTATGTGTTCAGAGAAATAACAACTCTTACCCTAAAGAGGAACTAATGAGAATTTGGCCATTAGGCTATTACTTAGGGTCCTGGCTGTGTGAGTGTTTGGAAACCTCTGTTATTGTTTTTACTCTTTCATTTCAGTTTTAAAGATACCCAGTTATCTGTTACCTATAATAATAACAAGAAAGAAAAAGGCAGAAGTACAAAGTAAATATCAGGAGAAAAAAAGGAAATAATATCTACTCATATATTTTATGTTCTCTATAACCTTTGAACTGGGCCAATGCCATCTGTTCTCCATCAGCAATTACCTATTAAACTATGGAAAATCATTTTATTGTTGAAGAGAAACATTTTTTCACAAAGAGAAAGAATTAGATACATAAAATTTGAGGTCAATGAAAAAGGAAAGGTTAATAGTAATGTTGAGAAAATGAATATGTTAAACTTTGATGGTTCATGGTGCATCTGGTTTAGAGTAGCAACTACAAAATGACTCTTGTGATGATGTTTTAGACATATCCAAGTTGAAAAACTTCAAATTTCTTGTTTTAAAAATGCTTCAACCTAATTTTAAGTGGCACTAATATGACAAAACCAATGTTTGGGAGGATGGATAGGGAAATGTTTGGATTGGTTTTATATTCATGATTGACTAAAACCATTTAATTATTAATTAATTCAACAAGCATACTAGAGATACTAAAAGGTACATTTTCTGACCTAGAGATATGTATTAGTCCTTTTACTATTGCTATAAAAAATACTTGATCCTGTGTAATGTACAAAGAAAAGAGGTTTATTTAGCTCACAGGTTTGGAAGGTATAAGTCCAATATTGAAGGCTACATTTGTCAGCCTCCATTGAGGACTCTCTTTTCTGCATCATAACATGGCCAAGGATCAGAAAGAGAAACAAACGTGTGCAAAAAGAGGCAAATTGTGTCGGGAGGCCTTGTTTTGTAAAATGTGAATCTCATGAGAATTAATTCCCTCCTCAAGATCGGCATTAATTCCTTTGGAAGGCATTGTCTTCATAATCTAATTACTTCTCATTAGGCCCCATCTCTTATATTTCACCACTTTTCCACATTACCACACTGGAGACCAAGCTTCCAATACATAACTCCTTGGGGGACACACTCAAACCATATCCAAATTGTCATAAGCTGCATTTAGTCTAGACAGACAAATAATTGGTCTCTCAAGTGGAAAGCTCAACATGTTATTGGAGAGTGTGGTTGTCAATGAAGTGGGAATTTTGAGGGCTGTAAAGTCTTTAGAAAAGTATTACCAATTATGTACTTTTGCCTGAAATTTTAATCATTTTCACCTTTAAATTCTTTAGCAAGCATGCTGTTGAGATGGGACTTATCTCTATTTTTTTAGAGGAGGAAATGTAGGTTCAGAGTGATTAAGATCACAGAACTTGTATATTGTCAACCATGAATTTGAGCCATGTCTGTCAGAATTAATTCTAAGATTTATATTTTCTTACTTTAATACACATAAGCCATTCAAGCTGATTATGATCAAATTATGCAATTATTGTTTTTCTTGTTTAATCCTTCCTATCCAGGAAGTTAAGTGCAAGAGGAAGAATCCATCTTCCTTATTTCTCTCTCTCCAGTGTTCAGATCAATGTATGACATGTATTTTTTTATTTATTAATATTCACTGAATGATGTTATGTATATATTTTAAATGAAATTTTATCATTATTTTCAATATAAGCTAATTGAAAGAGGGATGTATACTCTCCAGTTAGGGCTTTGCAAAGAAACTTGTTAGACTACAGAAAAACAACCATTAGGACTTCTAGTTATATTTTTTATCTTTTCTGATTTCTAGTTTTTGCCTTATATATGCACAAAATATTAGGGTAGTAGTGTGTATATATAATTTATGGCTCAATAAATATAGACAGATTTGAGGTAAATGATTAAAATTTGTTACTGATATGTGAGAGCTATAAATAATGTTTGGAGAACACTGATCCAAAAGAAGCAGACATGTAAGTAAATAATTACAAAACTAATATGTATGTGTTATATGCACCTATAAAATTATTTTAAGTACAAAAAGAAAGGAAGTAATTTTTCCTGATTTTGCAATGGTGATGGCGAGAATGATATTAGTAAAACAGGTAACTAGAAAGATTTCACAGAGGAAATTATGCTTTAAAATGGAATCCTGTAGGATGGTTTGGTGAATTGAGGATTTATAGGACCAGAAAAGTAACACTTGAAAAAACACAGTGATTTACAAATCCTGTTGCAGTAGAATGAAGAATGGTGATCTAGGGGGCTAGAAAGTGGGCATGGATGCTAGCTGAAGACTTTGGACTGAAGGCTGTGGGAATAAAATCACATTTGAAGCAATAAATATGGAGGATGAGGTAGGGACCAAATCTTAGAGTGGTGTCTTTCATTTACAGCTAGAATTTGGAATTCATGAGCTGGAAAAAGAGGAACCATTGAAGAACATTAAGCTGGCAAGCCACACAATAAATTTGTATTTTAGGTAGGAGACCATTCTGTCCACTTAGTGAAAGATGACAATTATAGAGGAAGGCTAGCAGCAATACCAATCTCAGGGGATTTTAGTCTCTGATTTAACAAAAACAAGCAAAAGCCCCAAACTTTCCAATTAGACAGTTTTTACTAATAACTTCAAAACAGCCCCTTGAAACAGATGAATTAAATGTCTTCTCTCTGTTTTTCCCTATTGTGTACAGTTGACAAACATTTTCTCATTATTGTCCCCATGCCTCTTTAATACAATTCTGTCTTGATTTTTTCTTTTTTCTTTTAGACTAATCTTGGGCTATTTCTTTTTTTTAAGAGAGAGTGAGAGAGGAGAGAGAGAGAGAGAGAGAGAATCTTTCAATATTTATTTTTTTTAGTTTTTGGTGGGCACAACATCTGTGTTTGTATGTGGTGCTGAGGATTGAACCCTGGCCGCACGCATGCCAGACGAGTGCGCTACCGCCTGAGCCACAATCCCAGCCCCTTGGGCTATTTCTTGGGTTATTGTTTTCCAAGTCATCGTCACAAGCACTCAATCGGTCTGGCAACTTCACTCACTGTTTTTGGAAACTGATGTCCAGTTAAATTCTCCAGTGTCTTGTTCTATGAGCCAGTATAGAAATAGAAATAATAGAAATATTATTATCTCTATAATAATAGAAATAACAGAAAATATTATTATCTCTATCCTACGTCTATGAAATCATATGAACATGTATTATGCAACACAATGATGATGATATAAATATTAATTTGGCTGAAGCAAGGAAGATAAGTGAGGCAGAACCCATGAAAGTCTCAAGTTCCAGTTTAATATGCTTCCTCTGCCTATCTTGGGTCACTGTCATGCAGAAAAGACTGAATGTATAATTAAATGATTGGCATAATAATTCTAATTAGCAAAAGAATATTGTACAGTAAAGAATTATTTTTTTAAGTGTAATAAGATTCTTGGCCTCCTATTTATCTTAGAGTTTGTGAGATAGTTGAAGGAGACCATGTCAATGTGACTAACTGGCTGTGAGACTAATACATTTGGTTTGAATGACTCTCTGCAAGTTGTTTTCTGGATTCAAATGGATAGGTCCTTGTAACCAGGTTGCTGCCGTGAGTTGGACTACTGTCCTATAATCTAGATAAGCCATATAACTGAGAATGTTTTAAACCTTTTTTCATTCCCCTAACTCTATCATCATTGTACTGTTTGCAAATACTGGATTTAGCTCACACTATTAGGGAGCCAGCTAAATGGATAGGACTCATTTAACTGACACAAAAGAGCTCTGAGAGTCTCCTTTCCCCAACCTCATTCTGCCTAAATTACCATATGATGAACATGCATTTATTTTTGTAATAATAATTAGCATCATTGCGGTTCATATTTTCCAAGAGATGAAATATTTCATCTTTAAATCTCCAAGGCTCTGTGAGTTAGGTCAGTATTTTTTTTTTATGTAACAAATTCGGAAACTGAGGCACCATGGGGTTAAAATGGAAATGACTTGCTCATAGTCAGTGCTGGGATTAAAGCCCAGGAGAAGAGACCCAATTCTGGACTCAGACCAATGAGCAATATTCCTTCTTCACATGACTTTTGGGGTTTGTATTAATTTTAGCTTATAATAGTGTGACTGCTACATACAAGCAATTTTCTATAGAAAATTTCAATTCTATCACATTAAGCACCATTCTAAAATTATTTCTACCTTTTAACTTTGTAATTCATCTTTAAATGTCCATGGATATCAAAGGCAAATAAGTCTAGGAAATACTAGCATGTACAACAACATTTTTATGCACATTTTTGAATAAAAGAATTGGCTAAAATAAACAGAGAAAATGGAATCAAGTTGGAAAAAAACAAACAAAAACCTTTCCTTAAGACTTAGTCAAAATAGAAGTTATTATAGACACCAAAATGTACTATATCTTTAAATTTATTAAGTCACTTTAATAAATATTTCTCTAGTTTCTCCAATTCATATATAAGGGCCCATAAGTATTCATTCTTATGTCAACATCTTAGAATTTTCTTATTTTAATAAGTGATTTGTTATATTTTAGTTTAATCTTTTTTGATTATTGTTTTCATCTCCAGGCAGCGCTGATATTTTTGGGAAGAATGTCCAAAGAAAGCAGTCATTTTTGAACTTTTTATTATATTTTTTAAATTGGTGACTAAAAATTGTAGATATTCACTGTGCATAATATATGTGTATAAGAGGAATGACTAAGTTCTTTAACAAACGTATTACATCATATATGTATCTTCTTAATGTAGTAAGAACATCAAAGTCACTTGAAAATCTAGTAATTTTAAAGTATGTAATATATTATTATTAACTATAGTCACCAGTATGTACAATATATCTCCAGAACTTATTTCTCCTAACTGAAATATTTTACCCTTTGTAAAATGCCTCTCCTTTCTTACCTGTTGTAACTACCATTCTACTATACTTCTATGAGTTTGACTCTTTCAGATTTCACATATAAATGAAATTGCACAGTATTTGTCTTTCTGTCCCTGGCTTATTTTACTTAACAAAATAGGTTCATCCATGTTGTCACAAATAACAGGATTTCCTTCTTATCAACTTGAATATTATTCCACTGTGAAACAGGAACTGTTTATCTTCTATGTGAACCTGTAGCATTTACAATAGTATTTCCCTGTAGACATTTTTCACCTCTTTCAGACAGGCAGGCCTTCAGTTTTTAGGCTAAGCAGGGGCATGAAGACATTTGTTAGGACTGTACACATTGGGTTCTATAAGTACATGTTGGTGTATCGCAAATATATAGTATAAGTATGAAGGGTCCTATTGGTATTGATTTCTCATCATTTTCTATTTATTCATGAGTCTGGAGTATATTGAATTATATTTTTATTACTGTTGCAGAGTTCTTCTGGTATGTCAATTTTGTTATATATTTCTAAGTGAGTCACAAATAATAAACATTACACACTTGAATATACTTTCTAACTTTTCATTATGAAATTATTTGAGGTCTAAATCAGTAGTTATCATCTATCATTTGGTTATATAAACCACAAGAGTTTGGTTGTTCCCTTTTCTCCAGTATGCAATGTCAGCACAATTAGAGAATCTACAGGCTTAGGTTAATATGGATCATCAATGAAATTCAATTCTGTATACATTTATTCAAAGTCTAATATCTAATGCAATGAGACAGAAATAGTTACAAATATGATATAATCACTGAGCTCAAGAAATTTGGTATTGGTTTAATGTTCATTCAACAAATCTGTACTGAACACCTTCTGTATGACAGTCACAGTTCTGTGTATTGAGGACAAAGTAGTCAACAAAACAATGAATAATTCTTGCCTTCAGGAAGCTTATAATCTAGAGGAGGTAAAAGTAAAATGAAATGAAGAAATAAGTAAAATATCCAGGATAAGTGCTATAGAAAAATAAAACAGGAAATGGGGGGGTAACAGAGTGGGAGTGAGATATATAGAAGAAGGTGGTAGTGTTTAATAACTGCTCATAGATGTTGATAATATTAGCATTAGAAATTAAAGATAATATAGGGGTTCCAGGATTCTTGAGGCATAAATAGAAGTGAAGAAATAATAAAATTTAGCTGGATATTGTCACATTAAATCAGAGTGGCAAAGCTCTGAGCATGGCCTAGGAGGGAGGGATGAAAGTCTTTCTAGGTACAGGAGAGGTCTGTCCCACCTCACTCCCTCTAAGAGTGACAAGGGTGATTTGGAAGCCAGAGAAGAGGGGTATACCTGGAGTGTCCTGAGTACCTCCCTTTCCCCTGGAGGTGGAAGTGTAAGAAATGGGTAATTACCTGTGAATAAAAGTTATGTTTACATATAAATACAATAAGTAAGAGAATTTGGTGAGTTCTATGATAAAATATATATAGTACATGGGTGGAGAGAGAGAGAGAGAGAGAGAGAGAGAGAGAGAGAGAGAGAGAGAAAATAAAAATTAATCCTTACTGGAAGGCTTCATGGAAGCGTTGACATTCTTATTATTGAATACTAAAAAACATTATTTTGAAGGTCATGACTTTCTCCTTCAGTCTGCCAGTAGTACTTGCCCAGCCATATAGCAAGCAAGTGATTCTGGTAGATTTCTAAAGCATGTATCAAAAAATAAGTCCCAAAATCTTCTTTGGGGATGATAAGACTCTATTATCTGAATCCTGCTGCAGATGAACACACAGAAATGTGGTATAATGTCCCAAATCTGATATTCAAAGTACATTGTCAAAAAGACGCATATGTTTTGGTTGGTAATATCCTTAATTACTATTACTAGTCTACTTTTTACTTCAATTTTTGCAATAAGATCAAAGTTAGTTTATGTAGCCATAATAAATTTAAAATCAAATTTATGTTCACTAGAAGCAGAAGATATGTCAATAGGACCAAGATCAAGATTAGTCATAACAACTACCACTTACTGAGTGTCTGTTGCTCTATTCACATTATTAATCTTCATGGAGCTCTTCAAAGGCAGTATTCTTATTTCCATTTTAGAGATGAACTTCTACAAATACATTAAGTATCTCACACAAGATCACATTTTTTTATGTGCCAGAGCTTAGATCTGATCCCTAATACTGTACTTTTTCAATTACATGCTGTCATGAAGGAATTTCCAATGTTAATATTGGATCAATTTGTGTAAAGACCATGCAGCTCATATGCAAGCAATAGAAACAAGGTTGACATTATAAGTCACTTCCCATATGTGTTTGGTCCCTTTGTTAGACAGTTTAGCTATCTCTGCTTCCACCAAAAGAGTAGTAAGAGTTCTTAAAAAAACATTTGTTGCACCAAATAACTGATGAAAGTTATTTATTGTAAGAAGAGTCCCAGAAGTATCCAGAGAGTAAATGAAGGAACTAGCACTTTCATGAACATTTCCATAAAACAAAGTTAGCTCTACAAGAAGAATTATACTACAAGAAGAATTGTTATTTACCTTGGCAAATACTCTTAAAAAGTCATAATCCTGTCATAATTTATTCCTTTTCAAAACCCACAACTATTTGTTGTTTTAATTTATATGCAAGAGTTCTTCAAATAAAACACAATAGTGCAGGTAAATTCATTTTAGAGTACTACCTCTACTTTGCCCAGTCATACAAGAAACTGTTTGCAGGGTCCTTTCATTTACTTTCCATAAAGACACTGGGCATTCATAAGATATTATTATCTCAGGTTTTCAAAAATGAGAACTAAATCTCAGTTTAAATAATCTGGCAAGATTGAACAGCTGGTGAACAATGGAGACAAGAGTTGAATGCACGGTTTTACATATGCAGCTTAGCAGTTTTTCCTTACAGTATGTTGTTCCAGAAGCTTTTATAATTTTAATGCATCATATGTTTCAATAAAATATCATCAACTGTCCTATTCATTATAGTACAATAATAATGATTCAAGGTATCTGTGACTATAGTGGTCTTTCCAAGCTTATTTGTTTATTGTTTCATATCTCTGTCTGAGTAGGTTACTATGGCAACAGGCACTATCGAAATGTACAAGATAAATAATGGATTATGAATCTTCACAGGTGTCCAGCTAGGATACCTTTACTGAAAAGGCACTCCAAAATTGAAAAAAATATTTCTCATATATATGTTATGACCCAAATGTTGAAATCACTCATTTGAAAATAGGTATACCTATTACCAAAAAAACAGGTGACTTCAAACAAGATAGAAAAACACTTTAGAGAAGTTACTTTAGGGTTGTACTTAGCAGAATAATTAAACTAATTTTAGTATATTCCATTTAAAGTTGTCAAACCTAAAAGCCTCACAAATACCAAATGGACATTGTTTTGCACTTTCCCTCTTGGCTCAAATCAGATGTGGTTCAGTGTTTGCGCTATTACAAGCCCTTATATGCCTTGATGCACACATTTCACAGGCAAATTTTAAAGGAACTTTGACAAATGGTAACATCTATAGATGCAGAAGCCCAGAAGTGTGAGCAGTATGGAACTCACTTTGTGTATGGAATATTTGAAGGAGCAGGGTATGCCTTGCCATTATATAAAAGATGAAAGACCACATGAGAGCTGCCTCAAGGATTTGAAGACTCAACAGTAGAAGAGGCAACTTATTCTGCAGCTCTCTGGAATGCAAAAATACCACCCAAGTGTAGCAGTGACAGGAGGCAGGTTTGATTTCCATGTACAAAGTGACTGTGCAACACTGAGAGCTCATCAATATAGAAATGGCTGCCTCATGATGCAGTGAGCTCCTCCAGAGGATTCCTGGAGGGTGAGATGCTTAGAAAAGAAAACTGCTAGGATCCCTTCAAACTCAGAGTTATACAATTCTTGGATAAAAATTGTGAACATTTGTTGAGCTCCCATATGTTTTACCTATTTTAGCTCATTTTATCCTTACAAGAACCTTAGGAAGTAGATACTATTATTACATAAATAAGGAAATGGAGGAGCACTGGAATAAAATTATTTCTCAAGGACACTTGATAGGGTTAGTGTATTTGGGATTCAAATCCAAATAATTTTGGTGCAACTGCAAAGCGTATTAAATACTATGCTATAGAACTGTTCAAATCAAGTCATGCATTGGTTCTGTATGACCCTAAATGTTTCCAAAGGGTCCTTCACAAGCCTATATGCCTAGTAACAGTGTCACCTTTACCAGTACATTGATGTTACATATTATAATTACATGCAATATCTAAATTCAGCTAGATTGCAGAAGTACAAATACTATTATTTTGTGTGTGTGTGTGTGTGTGTGTGTGTGTATTTTCATTGGGAAGCAATCTTATAAATTTGTGGAATTAAAAATGTGAGTTGTCATGTGTTTGTGCTTCAGGTCTGTGTCTTCTGTCCATTTCTCTATCAGCACTTTCTCCTTGAGTGATTCATCTTATCTCATAGTTTTAACTATCATCTATATGTTGATGAACCCTCAAATTTATATTTTCAGCACTGACTCTTCAGTTCTGACCCACAGATTCATTTATACAACTGCCTGTTGATTGTGGTGTCCAACTTGGGGTGCCCAAAGCACATAAAGCTTAACTCTACCCTTTGAATGTATATTCTTACCAGAAATATATATTTTCCACTATATTTTTTTATTTGAAATTTGCCTTCCCACATTATACTGATACATAATGAGCATGATTTTATAAGTTAGATTTTCATTTTCCAGGACACTCTAGCTCACACCATATTATCTGAAAGCTGTATTAAATGTCAGTTATTTCAAATACTCTTTCTACCTTTGAAACTGAATTCATACACTCTACAAGATTATAATTTTCAAGAATTAGACTGAAAAATTGGAAGATATGGTGGACCATCATTCTAGACTTCCTTTGTTCTTATTTTGTAATAAAATAATTATTATTTAGGAGAACAGAAGTTATACTAAAAATCTTGGGAACACAATAATCTAGTTAAGAACACAACCTTAGAATCAGACATTTCTGGGTTTAATCTGTCATTTTCTAGCTATGTAACTCTAGATGAGCTGTTAACCTCTGAGACTAATTTCCTCATTTGTAAATTGGAGATGATGTTATAGAATTTTGTTAGAATGAAATAAAATATTCTAAGCTTGATGTCTGTCATATAGTATGCTTGAAGTATTGTCCATCTGCTCTCCTGGCCCTCAGTAATGTTGAATTACCATGAAGAATATTCTTGTGCACAGAGTATGAGTGAGGGACTTGAATATGAGAATGGAAGGTTGATAAAAACTCTTGAACATTCTGGCTTAGTGAGTTTTGTGCCATTAAAGTCTTGGTTAATTTTTTTCCATTTAGAGATTTAAGTTTATTGTATAAAGGGGGAAATAAAGTAACTCCTCTTCTTTGAACTCCTATTTTTTGACTTACTTTGACTTGTATTAACCTATTAAATATTTGTTATTTTAAAATGTTATTTTTAAAGGGTTTACATTCTTTCCCATGATTTTATTAGAACTTGAAAACAAACTCTTACCCTGGAGAAGAAACTTTCCATTTTATATGAAAATCAAATAAGGAGGTAGGATATATAGATCAAATACTATTTCACAGGTAAATTTTGGTGGTTAAAATACTACATTTTTGGATCCCTTCTGCATTGTTTACCTTAGAATGTTTAGAATATGATGAGTAGATGAAAGCAAATCCAATTTCTCTCCTACTTCTGGGCAGTAATAAACTGGTAACTTTAGAATTATAATGAGGAATCCAAACTAAGAAAGAAACATAAAGATTTCAAACTTCAGATTTGTGTGGATTTTGAAAGAAGCAAAAGGGATTTGCAGGTTTGGCTTTTGCTCAAGTTACATTTAACATGTTGGTATGAGAACAAATGTGACAATTAAAAACAACCAAATGGTTACCTAGTTTAGAGAGAAAAGAGAGAAAAAAATAGAAAATAACACCTTCTGTGGAAGAAAAAGAACAAATGGCAATGCTAGATATGGAATTACATCAACATAATTCTTTTTTCCAATACAAAATGCCTTGGAAACTTACAACAAATATTACAAATTCAACAGAATATGTTCTCTGATTTTATCTCTTTATCTTTTAAAAAGACTAATTGATATTATGTGCACCTTGGCTTTTCCTTCTCTGTCCTTCAGCCAGCAAGCTTGTTTTTGCTACTTTTCCACTGCCACCGGTTCCCCACCCCTATTATTTACTTTTCCTCTTAACAGATATAGATTGTAATCATGAGATCATGTTTTGCTCTGAACATAACACAAAACAACAAAGTCATGTCCAGTCTTTCTTTATTTAGTGTTTCACACACTGTGACCTAAGTAATATCTGAAGCAGTATAATCTGGGGTATTTGTTAATTATCAGGTTCCAGCCTAGACCTACTAAATTAGAACCTTTGAGGAGTGGGGAGTCTGTCAATTTAGATAAACATACTTTTTCAGTAATCATACTCAGGTTGGAGTGTCACATCATCCAATGATCATTTATTCAAACTTAACATGATTCAAGTTGCTGAGATTTATCTCTTCCAAATAATTCTGTTTTTATCACAAAAGGAACAGATTAGAAGAGGTAAGACACAAGATACCAACTTCTGAGCATGTGATCTGATTTTCAGTCTCCCCATCTGTAAGAGAGGACTCTGCTATATATCTCTTTGATGATAAAATATTTTAAGGGAAAATATCTTGAAAACTCTCAAATTATACACACCTTTAAATTTTGTCATATTAGTTTGATTATACCTGAGACTATTTTCTGTAGACTGCTTCATAGAGAATAGAGAGGGCTTAGTAAAAGAAGGAAAAAGCTATTTGTTAGACCAGGTTAAGACAATGTAAAAAGTTATTTATCATGATCTTTTCACATATTATTTTTAGTTAGCTCCATTAAATCCAGTCTTAGTACCATGGACTGTGTAAGCTTTAGAAAAAAAAAGAGGTTTGTTTCACTTCATAGGTCTGGAGGTATTAGGTTGAAGGGCCACATCTGGAAATGACTTTCTTGCTGGCAGAGTCCTAAGGCAGTGCTGGGAATCACATGGTTGGAGATAGGAGTGCTTATATGAATCCTTTAGGCTCCTTGTTCCTATAAAGCCACCATTATTGGATCATGGGGGTTCCATCCTGATGACTTTATCTCATCCTAATCCCCTCCCCAAGCTCCATCTCTAGAAACCATAGTTAAGTTTCCACCATCTTAATTCTTAAAATGGGGATTAAACTCCCATATGAGT
The DNA here is from genome assembly GCF_045843805.1 of Urocitellus parryii. Lineage (NCBI taxonomy): Eukaryota > Metazoa > Chordata > Mammalia > Rodentia > Sciuridae > Urocitellus > Urocitellus parryii. The sequence continues at coordinate 56,287,538 of NC_135547.1, forward strand.
TTTAGAGGGATAAAAACATATATGAACCATAGCATCCAGTCATTAATTTTTTCATGCTATATGTGCCAGATGACATACTACTTGGTAGAAATGCATGAAGAGATATTCTCTTTTAGATCACAACTGCTCATAGGGTGAGATTAATTGTAGAACGATATGACCTGTAATCTAACCAGCTCAGGAGCCTGAGGCAGGAGGATCATGAGTTCAAAGCCAGCCTCAGAAACAGCAAGGTGCCAAGCAAATCTGTGAGACCCTATCTCTAAATAAAATATAAAATAGGACTGGAGATGTGGTTCACTGGTTGAGTGCCCCTGAGTTCAATCCCCAGTACCTTCCCCCTACAAAAAAAAAAAAAGAAAAGAAAAAGAACAATATGACAATAGGACCAATATTACACTAAATGGTGGGAAGCAAATAAACAGGAAGGCTAGGAGGGTTCATGGCTCTTTTGTTTGAGGACATGATATTTGAGTTGTGAGCTGTGCTTTGGAGAGTATATGTAAGTTCTTTAGCCCATTAAGGAAGAAAGGGACTTTGGGAAGAGGAGACAGTATCTGTCTGAAAGTGCAGAGAGGGAATTGGTAGCATGTGGATTAATCTGGATAGATAAAGCATAGGAATTATGTGGTTATAGGTGATTTCATGACTTGTTCTGGGATCAACTGTGTGATTCTCTCAGTTTCTTCATTTGCTAAGTAGAGACCACAAGAATAATTTTCTGAACTATTCTGAGAACAATAAGTATAAAAATAGTAGTAGCATTCAACAATTACCAGTAGTAGCAGTATGAGTACAACATTCTAATGATGATTGATGATTCCATCTAAATAGTGTAAAAGAAAAAAAAAAGAATAGGTTAAGAATTCATACCCCACTTGAATCAAATGTATGATATGTCAAGATCATTGTAATGTTTTGAGCAACTAATAAAAAAATTAAAAGAATAGGTTAAGAGTCACTAGTTCTCAATATCTAAATACAGGGACTAGAAACAAAAAAAATGCTTTTAGGACTATAGATATCTATGGGTTCCAGAGGTGGGATCAATTTAATTATCAAAGACCAGATATTTTACCTCATTAGAAACACTGAGCCCTGGAATCTGCCTAAAGGCTTAGTGTTATCAAATTGTCAGCCTAATACCAGTAGGTAATCTGGCTCGATATCTACATGTATACTGATAGAAGTCTCTATATGCCTTTATTCTTTCATTTGCTCAACATGTTTATTGAACTCCTATAGGTTTCACACACTAAGATCAGCACTTATGGCCCAATAGTGGAAACAGTAACTATAAAACCCTAACTGTAGCTGCCATCACAGTTTTTTCACTAAGTCTATGCAAAATAACCAATGCATGATCATTTTACTAACATTTCTAGTTTGAGAAGTTGTATAGGAGAGTGTTTTAGGGCACTAAAGTTAGCATCAGAGAAGGACTTGAATTCTATCTCTATCAATTTCTAGCTCTGCAATCTTGGGCTAGCATATTGTCTGTTTCAAAATTATATGTCTGCATTTAAAAACTGGGTACTTTTAAGGAGGTTTTTTTGAGTATTAAACGAGGCAATTCATGTGATACACTTATACAATATTAGCATGTATATAATAAGCATACCATAAATATTAGCTATTGATTTTGGATACAATTCTTTCCATAAATATCCCACCTAGACATCTCTCTTGGGTAGCAGAACAGGCTGGAAAACTTGAACAATTCTTTCATGGCAAGACAACTGAAAATGTTGGCTAAATTATATTTAATTACCTCTATTGATTACCTTTGCAAGCAAGAATGGGGGAAAATTCTTAAAGGAAAAAAACAAAGGTAAGGTAAAAAACTAGAAAGGTAAACAAGTACAAAAACTAATGTACACCCTGGAAACATTTATAAACCATGGTTACCTCATTATAAATGTCAACCTTTTATCATTAAAGGATGATAATTATCAATTATCACTTGATATAAAGGCCTAGAGACAAAACTTAATACCCAGGCAGGAGGGAAAATATGTAGAAGAGCCTGGCAAAAAGCTTAGGTGTTGTTGTAACAGTTTAATATCTTCATTATAAAGATGTGCTTAAAAGAAAAAAAATCCTAACCCCCAGAAAAGAGCAGAGAGGGAACTTGCCTATTTTAGTCTCAGCATAAGAAGGAAATAAGAAGGAAAAAAAAGGGATAAGAAGGAAAAAAAAGCCTTGAGAATTTTTAAACAAATGGTGGGGACTTGTGCAAGTTTGAGGTCTGAATTCACATTACCTGTGTGGTCTGAGAAACTTCCTGATGAGAATTTATTTCTTGAGAGTTCAGGTTGGACATAACATAGGTACTTTCAAAATCCAATCTCCTCTGGAAGTAGCTTAGCTTCCATCTAGGCCTCAAAGATTTTCCACAGATGAAGTTCTAAAGAACATGTACTTATAGCCCAAAACACAAAACAGACAATGTTACTGTTTGGAATGAACTGTTTTCTCTCACAATTCATATGTTGAAGTGCTAACTTCTAGTACCTGAGAATGTGACCTTATTTGGAAACAGGGTTATTTCAGTTTCTTAATTATTTAAGATGAGGAAATACAAAAGCCCATGGACCCCTAATCCAATATGACTCACATCCTTGTAAAAGGAACTACATGTAAAGAGAAAAAGATACATACACAAGGAAAGCAATATAAGGACACAGAATACTATCTATAAGGAATGACAAAGATGGCCAGCAAACCACTGGAAACTTGGAGAGAGGTGTAGGAGAGATTCAACTTCAAAGGCATCAGAAGAAACTAACCCTGTTGATACCTTCATCTCAGACTTTTAGCCTCCAAAACTGTGAGACAATGAATATCTGTTATTTAAGCCACTCAGTCTTTGGTACTTCATTATGGCAGCCTTTAAACAAACTAGGACAGATATGAAGAACACATTAAAAGTCAACGTGTCTTCCCTACTCCTTGATGTTTTCTGAAAGATAAAAATATCTTCGGACAGCTTTCTATCCCTATACTTATTCTGAACTGAGAAGTACAGTGATGGAATAACTTATTCTATTGGACTATTTGGAGAAAATACCAGAAAGAGTCTTTCCTGTGGAAGTGATTTGCTCACATGAAGCAGGTGCTTTTGGTCCAGTATGTCCTGACACTGGGTGGGAAATTTGGCTTAATTTTGAGAGTCAGGATCAACAAGTTCTCCTTTTTAACAGATATAAATTTATACCAACCAGTGATAAAGATGCTGTTTAATTTCCATTGACCACTCATTTCTTTTATTCAGCAATCTGCTCAGAACCTCAATGTTGAAAACATGTATATATTTTCATAAACTAGGATAGTCATTATTAGTCCAAGTCAGCAAAAACAACAAAACCTGAACTAGACTCCAGATATTACCAAATGTAAAATCCAAAATCCTTAAAATTATTGTATTTGGGAAAATAAATGAAATTAAGAGCATGATAAAGAAATGAGACTACCAAAATTGATTTCTTCAGAAAATTGAAGAGTAAGCCATTTCGCCAGCAATACACACCTACCAAAGGCTATTCTAAAGTATGTACATCAGGCCATAAGGAACTTATCTGCAAAGAAAGTGCTGAGATGTCAGTAGAAAGAGTGAGTCAAGAAGTTATAAAATGTTTCCATATATCTAAATAAATGTTGACAATATAAACAATAATAATTTCCAGTTCTTGGGGTTAAAAAGGTCAAGATAAATCTAATATTTGGAAATATAGCATATGCTTTTTCAGAGAATGATGTTCTAAAGTTCTTGCATTATTTGGATGAGTGTGAAAAAGTGAACTTTAAACTTTGTTAAATATGCATGTTAATATTTTGGAAAAATATGAAAAGAAATACCTAGAGCCCAAATAAGTCCCAAATAAAGCAATGAAAAAAAGGGAAAACACAAATTGAAAAAGTAGAAGTAGAAACCAATATGGAAGATGGTAGAAATAAATTCTAATTATATCTGTGATCACTACAAATTTAAAGGGATTAAAAAATCTGATTAAGAAACAATGGTTGTGCAATTGCAATTGTGTACAACGAATCAAAACACATTCTGCAGTCACATATAGCTAATTAAAATTAATTTATTAAAAAAGAAATATTCAGAGGCTAAATGATTAGATAATGAGATAAACTAATCATCCCATCTAGTTTGAAAGGACTGACTGATGGTAACTTAAGTAGATGGATCATGGATGGAGGAGGTAGATTACTTCAGGCTTGCCATATAAGGGTTTATCTTCCTTGTATCCCCTTCTTTCTCCCTTTATCTCCTTCCTGGCTGCCTTGAATGGAGAACCACTTCACCACACCCTTCCACTATGATGTTCTGCATATCATAGGCCCAGAGCAGTAGACTCTGTTGACTATGGATAAAATCTCTGGAATTGTGAATCAAAATAAACTTCTCTTCCTCTAAAGAAAATACAAAATGAATGTGTGTGCTACTTAAAAAGACATGAGAAACTTAGCTCTACATAAATATCAAAATTAATAAGTGAAAAAAGATATATTGGGCAAATATTAAACAAGTAAAAACTAGTATATATGTTATGGTTTAGATATTAGGTGTCCCCAAAAGCTCAAATATAAGGTGATGCAAGGAGGTTTAGAGGAGAAATGATTGGGTTATGAGAGCCCTAACCCAATCAGTGAATTAATTCTCTCATTAGATTAACTGAGTGTTAGTTGAAGGCGGTGAAGTGTGGCTGGAGGAAGCGGATCCCTGGGGGTGTGCCTTTGGGGTATATATATATATTTTTTTCTTCTTCTTTTTATTTTTTTTAAATGTTAGAATATTTTTATTGGTTGTTCAAAACATTACATAACTCATGACATATCATCTTTCATACATTTGATTCAAGTGGGTTATGAACTCCCATTTTTACCCCAAATACAAGTTGCAGAATCACATCGGTGTACCTGGTGAGTGGAGTGGAGTCTTTCTCTGTCTGCTTTTCTGAACGTCATGTTATCTGCTTCCCTCCACCACATTCTTCTGCCATGATGTTCTGCCTTACCTTGAGCCCCGAGGCATGGAGCCAATTGTCTGTGGATTGAGACCTCTGAAAACATGAGCCCCTAAATAAACTTCCTCCTCTACAATTGTTTTTATCAGATCTTTTAGTCACAGCAGTGAAAAATCTGAGTAAAACAATATCTTTATAACCCTGTTAATAAAAGGATTTTATACATAAGACACCAAAAGAACAAAATGACAAGGAAAAATGCATCAATTTGACTACTTAAAATTTTAAGATACCATAACTAAAGTGAAATGATAAATCACATATTGAGAGAAGATACAACAATAAGAAAAAGACAAACAATTAATAAATGTGAGCAAATAATCCAGGTATGGTGGTGTATATCTATAATCCCCAAGGCTCAGGAGGCTGAGGCAGGGGGATCACAAGTTCAAAGACAGCTTCAGCAACTTAACAATACTCTAAGCAACTTAGTGGGACCCTCTCTAAAAATACGATATAAAAATGGCTGGAGATGTGGCTCAGTGTTTGAGCACCTTTGGGTTCAATCCCTGCTACCAAACGAAATAAAAAAAGAGCAAATGAATAATTATTCATAAAATAGTTACATGAAAGGAGAATATGAAAAAAGTGATACATACCAGAGGACCAGGCAATTCTGCTTTCATGAATTCTCCTTAGAGAAATATCTTATATATTTATTCACAAGAAGATAGGTACACTAATGTCTGCAATAGTAAAATAAGAAGTGAGGGGTACAAAAGTATCAGGAAACAATAAATACCCAAAAACAGAAGGAGGGAAGAAAAAACTATAGTGCAGCATATCAAGAGTGGAATTACATGCAGCTGTAAAAGAATGAGCCAGAGCTATAGGCAACAACATGGAAAAAGCATATGGTCAAGACTCATATAGTCAAGAAGAAGCATAAGATCAAGTAAAAATAATGACAACAACAACAAGGCAAACAAAACAAAATGAAACAAAAACATTACCCAAAGCATTATTTCATTTATATTAAGTTGAAAAGCTCAAAAAGTTAGCACATTAATTATGGTACAAATGAATGAAAACAAAAAGAAAGAATGAAAACAAAACAAGATTGAAAAACAAAAATAAGTGTGATAGTTGCCTCAGGAAGAAGAATGTAGATTGAGAAGAGTGCAGACAGTGCACATAGCAGGGAATTTTCATATTAAGTCAATGTTAATTTCATAAGCTAGGTAGTAAGTAAACAGAGGTTACACTAATTGTTATATGTGTGTGTTTGTGTGTATGTGTATACATTTTTTCTTTTTATTATCTTTACTTGTTCCTTTTAGACATACATGACAGTAGAGTACATTTTGATGTATTATACATACATGGAGTATAAGTTATTCCAATTAGGATCCTATTCTTGTGGTTGCACATGATGTGGAGTTACACTGATCATATATGAAGTTAGGAAAGTTATGTACAATTCATTTTATTGTCTTTCCTATTCCCACCCCCCTCTGTTCCCCTCATTCTCTCTTATTTTCTAATTAATAAAGTTGATTTTTAGAGCAGTTTTAGGTTCACAGAAAAATAGGGTGGAAAATACAGAGTTCCCAAATACTCCCTGTTCTCATACACGAACAATTTCCTATAATATCTACATCTTCCATCACAATGGAGTATATTTTATAATCAATGAACCTACACAGACACATCATTATTACCTAAAGTCTGGAGTTTACATTAGGGTTCATTCTTGCTGTTGTTCATTTTATGAGTTTGAGCAAATGTATAATATCTTATATCCACCATTACAGTATCCTACAGAATAGAACATTGCCCTAAAATTTTTCTGTGTTCCACTTACACAAACTTTTTCCCCTAAACCCTGGCAAACATTAGTCTTAACTGTCTCCATAGTTTTGCCTTTCCCAGAATGTCATGTGATTAGACTCATATACTATATAGCATTTTCAGGATAGCTTTTTTTCACTTTGGAAAGTGCATTTAAGTTTCTTCCATGTTTTTGCATGGCTTGGAAAGCTCATTTTTTTTCAAGCTGAGTAATACTGCATTGTTCGAATATACCACCATTTATTTAACCATTAATCTACTAAAGGATATCATAATGAATTTCCAAGTTTTGGCAATTATGAATAAAGTTCTTAGAAAAATTCAAGTGCAGGTTGTGTTGTGAGCATACATTTTCAGTTCATTTGAATAAATACCAAAGAGCATGATTTCTGGCTTGTATGCTAAGAGGATTTTAGTTTTATAAAAAACTGACAAGCTGTCTTTCAAAGTGGCCTTACCATTTTGCATTTTTGCCACCAACTAATGGGATTTCCTGTTGTTCCACATTCTCACCAACATTTAGAGTTGTGTTTGTGCTAATAGGGAAGCAATGGTTGTTTTAATTTGTGCTTCCCTAATGACATATGATGTTGAACATCTCATCATATACTTACCTAACATCTATGTGATGTCTTTAGTGACATGTCTCTTCATATTTTTTGACTATTTTTTAATTGGGTCCTTTATTTTCTTATTGTTGAGTTTTTAAAGTTCTCTGTACATTTTGGATAATAGTCCTTTATCAGATATGTCTTTGCAAATATTTTTTTTCTCTCAGTCTGTCTTGTTTTCTTGACATTTTACAAAGCAGAGGGTTTTTTAAATGTATTCTTTTTATGTTTCCAATTTCTAGCTAAAAACAACTTTTAAAAAGTACTTCCCTCTCAGGACTGCACTTAAGAATTTTAATTTCCTTTATGAACATCATTTTTCAACTCATTGTATGGGACATAAAAAGGTGATAACATGAATGTATTAATATTTTTCCAGTTTACATGCTCATTATTTATCACATTGCACATAATCATTCTTCTTTTCAATTGTATGAAAAAACTCCATGGTTCCTGTTATATTATCTTGGTGTATTGGCATATAATAATGTTTCTTACAAGGGGTAAGGGGTACCACAGAAGTTATCTTTATGGCTGAACATAACTTGGCAGAACAATATATTAGCAGGCTAAATTGCCTAGGCCTATTGTGAATTGTATAAACATTCAGCTTAGGAATGTAATGCCACTTTGTAAAATTTCAAGTATCTTACTGTTGATTTTATTAGAATTCATAATCTTTTCCTTAGTGTAGCCCTCTAAAGAATAGAATAGAATTTTTGAATGGCTTATACTGAATATCAAAGGAAAGGAAAATTGTTGGCAAAGTCAACAATTTTTTTTTTGTTCTCTTTACCTTTGAGTAGTAAGAGAAACCATTTGGGTAGATTCTCAGCATTCCAGAAATGCAGGCTTCCATGGATAAATTCTTTCCTCCACAAGTCAACCACCTTGCTGTCAGCTCCAATGTCAGTCCCTTCAAACTCTGTGTTTCCATAATAAACCCTGACTTGGCATGACCACCTCCTTCATGGCTCAGGAGTTTTGAAGAGCTAGCAAAGATCAGAACTAGGTGTCTTCCGAATGAAGCCACTGACTGGGCCCAGGTGTGTGTAATTATATGTAGACAATTGTTCTTTTGGGACACAGCAGTGGCAAAGAGAGATGGATTTCTACTACAGTATTAGAACACAAAGGACAGTTCCTTATTTTGTAAGCCACCCAGCTGTAGGATTGGACAACACATCACCACTTAGTATTTGGACAACAACTGTTCAAAAATCTATATCCTGTCCAGTGTCACATAGCTGAAGAGGTTTTTTAGCTTTTGCTTTTTCGTTGTTGTTGTTGTACAGCTTTCGGACTTGCTAGTTTTAGGGCCATCTGTGTGAAGTCTGTGCTATTAAAAGCAGGCAACTTTTGCTCTCAATGTAAAGTTACATTAGCTGAATTCAACCTTTGCAGGGAAGTTTGGAATTCAGCAATTGAAGCTTCCCCAATATTTTTCATGGGTGTGTCTTGTTCAAACTAAGTTGAAGCACTTAAAACTCTGAGATTTTGAGCACTAGATTGCTTTTGGCACAAACATAGGTGGGTTTTTACATGGGAATATGGAAGCCTCATTTAGTTACAAATAATAATTCTGAAGTTGACATGAGGCTTGAATTTTGATTAACCACTTAGTTTGGGGAAGATAGAAATTGGCTCAAAGCTCTGGCTTCTTCTGACCTCAATGAATGATTTTGGAATCATCTTTTTTTCTGTTTTGTAAATCAGAACAATATCCTCTTTAGCTTCTCGCTAGGCCAGCCCCCACATACCACCTGTCCCTCTGTTAGGCCTTAGGGTTCCACCACTGTGGAGAACTCTACAAAGTTCCAACACCCAGCACCACCTGCAACACTGCAAGGCGTATTGGCTCAATTTTGCTGTTTTAGTTGATGATGATCCATAGTTCAACTGCACAATATTGCAATCATGAGAGAACATTTTCTGGACAGGTTTTTGGCAGTGCAGTTTCTTTACCAATAAAGCAAAGGAGAGTGAATTTGTTGTCCTTGTTATTGTTGCTTTTAATGAATTTTTTTAATCTTAGTTTTCCTGTAGGAAGCCAAATAGGCAGGCACTGTGATGTGTGTGTGTGTGTGTGTGTGTGTGTGTGTGTGTGTGTATCATGTAGTAGCTACTTTGAGTTTTATTGTAAAAATATTGTTAAACCATGTGATAGATTTGATTAATTTTCAACAAATATTCATTTTCTTTTCCCTACATTTCTGAAAGAAGAATATTTCCACATTCCATTACATTAATGTCAGACATTCCATTAGTGTAACTTGCTTTGGCTAATGGAATGTGACTGGAAGTGACAGTGTGCTAGTTCTGGGACTAGTCTTAGAAAGTATCATGTTTCTATTTGGTCTCCTGGGAACTTCTAACTTCTTCAAGGAAAAAACAACCAAACATACTCCAGGTGGCTGCTGACCATCAAGCCCAATAAATATGGCACATACTTAAATGTGACACAAAGCTTAAAACAAAGCCACTCCAAGGTGCCCACCCACTAGTAACAAATAAATGCATGTTGTTATAAATTATAGAGCTTTAAATAGTTTGTTATGCAGCATTATATAATAATAACTGATGCATACAAGTGTCATGTATAATTTTTATTTTTTTATTGTATTGATTTTTTAAAAAAATTACAGCAGAATGCATTACAATTCTTATTACACATATACAGCACAATTTTTTCATATCTCTGGTTGTATATAAAGTATGTTGACACCAATTCATGTCTTCATCCATGTACTTTGGATAATGATGTCTATCACATTCCACCATTTTTGGAGATATAATTCACATATCATGCACCCCTTTGAAGTGTATGATTCACTGGGTTTTGTATATTCACAGAGTTGAGGGCTATACTCACAATTTAAGTATTGGACATTTTCATCAACCCCCAAAGAGGCCTTAAACCCATCATCATTCCTCCTCACCCTCATCCCAGGCTTTAGGCAATCATTATTCTTTCAATTTCTATAAATTCTCCTATTTATGGATGTTAATATAAATGGAGTTATATAATAGGAAGTCTTTCATACTGCCTTCTGTCACTTAGTGTAATGTTTTCAAAGTTTATTTTTGTTGCAGCGTATATAGTAATAACTTTTAAAGGCATTTTTAAAGGCCAAATAATATTCCATTATATGTATATACAATATTTTATATTCATATCTCAAATTTTAACTACCTCAACTGAATGTTATTTACCCAGAAACATATATACTAGTAAAAGATTGTACTATGCATCATACTAATAAACAATTTTAGTGCCGCTTATGACAGACACAGGTTCTAGTCAATCCAGTATTATTTCCATGATATTACTGAGAGAGGAAAGAGAGAAACAAAGAGAAAGAGACTAGCTTATTTTCTAAGACATTATGTTCAGAAGTTAGCCATTATGTTGAGCATCTCAATCTTTTCCTAAATAACTTAATATTTTGTCATTAATGAATACATGATTTAGTTAACCCCTTTGCCATGAAGTTATATTGTTATTCTATAGCTTGTATCAGATTTAGTTAAATTGTTGAGGAAATTTAGATAGTTGAATTATTCTTTATTTTAATTTTATCACAAATACAACAAATACTTTTCAGTACCCCCATGAAAAAGTCTTACCATGATATTAATATTATGGCATTTTGGGTTAAAGGTAATTAATTAGAAATAATAGGAATAATTCTGGCTCTTTTTCTTAATAGATGTTTGAGGGGGGTATTAATCATTAATCATTGTTTCATTGTTCTGACCAAAAGACCTGACAAGAACAATTTTAGAGGAGGAAAACCTTATTATAGTGCTCATAGTTTCAAAGATTTCAGTCCATAGATGGCCAACTCCATTGCTCTGGGCCCACAGTAAGGCAGAACACCATGGTGGAAGGTTGTGGCAAAGGAAAACAACTTAGAACGTGTCACGAGGAAGCAGAAAGAAACTCCACTCTCCACTGACAAAATATGTACCCTGAAATTACACCCCCAATTACCTGCCTCTTCCAGTCATACCCTACCTGCCTAAGTTACCACCCAGTTAATCCTTAACAGGGTATTAAAGCACTGATCAGGTTAAGGCTCTCAGAATCCAATCATTTCATCTAGGAACTTTCTTGCATTATCTCACACATGAGCTCTTAGGGGGGACACCACACATCTAAACCATAGAATTATTTATATACTTTAAACTTCCAAAATAATAGTTGACATTTATTAGGCACTTATCATGTGTCAGTAAACAATATTCCCAGCAGTTTACATGTATTTTCATATTTATTTTTCACAATAATGTTATGAACAAGGTAACATTAATATTCTGATTCCAAAGATGAAGACACTGAGACTAAAAGAAATTAAGCAATCTTTCCAAAGTTAAAAACCTGCAACTTTCTTAGAAACCTCCCATCCAAAGACTAGTTGCAATTGACCACAGATGTTTCTCAATCACCATTTATATGTGAAACTGACATTAGACCTATGTGATCCTCATAGTAGGATGTGACAGTATATAGAAGTATGTAGTAATATATAAAGTATATAAAAATTAGGATAGTAAGGAATAGACAGATAAAGAGCAGTTTCAGTGAAGGTTTTTCTAGCTATACACAAGAGAAGGGAAATGAGATTGAATAAATGACCATCTCTCCAATCACTTTTTTGATTGCACAAAGCACTGGTTCTCAGCAATTTCTTAGCCCAGCACATACTATAGATCTTATCAAAAATTGGCCAAATAGTTTTTCATCACTTGGGATATATTCCTTGCACCTCTCTTCTGAATGCTCCTTTTTCTCTGAAATTAGCTGCAGTTATCCAATATGGAGCATTCTTCCTGGGCAAAGTTTCATACAAAGTCACTTTAGAGGAAGATGGCCTCCTCTATGAAGTCAGTGCATGGGTACACTCCCTGGGCATGAGCTTTGGCATTTTTATGCAAAAAGAAAAACCCAAGTTGGGGCCACTTTTATCAGATTGGGGCTGAGGGTCTTGTGGGTACTTAGGACTTGTAGGCTCTTCTCTGAGACAAAGTGCTTCCAGGAAAAATGCAAAGCACTAAATTAAATAGAAGATTATAACCTCAAGGAAAGCCAAGGGTAAAATATATCATTCCTGTTGGAGAAAAATAATTAAAATATGCAATTTTTGAAATAGATTAAACAATGTGAATATTTCCTAGACTTTGGATTAATTTATATATATATATATATATATATATATATATATAAAACTAATACTCTTCCTGGTTAGAGAGGCAATATGACATAGTGAGAGTATGGACAGACTTAGGTTTGAATCCTTCTTTTCCCTTCTTCACATATGCATTCCTTCCTTTTTTCTACTTTGGTTCAAAGTTTGGAATTTGGAGATACAGGTGAAAAAGCTAGCTATATAGGAATGAAAGCAGATAGACTAATGATATCAGATAGGGATTAGTATAGTGATAGAATAGAAAGTGTACTGTATATGGATAAGAGAAACAAGCTTTGTAACACAAAGTGAGAAATTCTTCAATTTATAATTGGAAGAGCAAGGAAAAGATTAGGAAATATAGTCATCCCCTCTGTAATATCCATGGGACAATGGTTCCAAAACCCACCATAGATGTGAAAACTCATGGAAGCACAACTCTTTTTATTTAAAATGGTTTCATACTTGAACACTCCCCCCTGTACTTTATATCTCTACTAAATTACATAAAAAGTCTAATGCATTATAAATGCTGTGTAAGTAGTTGTTATACAGTGTTATTTAGGGAATTATGATAAGAAAGAAATTATATCTGTTCAGTGCAGGTGAAACTTTTTTTCAAGTATCTTCCATCCATGGTTGGTTGAACTCATGGGTGTGGAATTCATGGATACGGAATCCATGGATATGGAAAGACAATTGTAATTATAACTGAGGGATGGCAGGATTGTGGCCACAGCTTTCTGAAATGGTTTACCTGATTTCATTCAGTTATCTCCCCATTCCAACTCATCTTCCCCACTGCCACCAATTGATCCTTCTGAAATATGAAACTTCTTGATAATGACTTCTCATTGTTTCCAAATTTAAAATATAAAACTATATTTGTCTGGGTTTTTTTTTGTCCATCTGCTTAGCACTATAACTATCTTTTCATTCTTCACATCAGATTCCCAAGATCTGTAGAACTCCTACCCTACCACTAAATACACCTTGCTTTTTCACATTTCCATAGCTTTCTATACGGTATCCAGTGCCCCTTCACTTTTTTTTTTTTTTGTAACAGGGATTGAGCCCAGTGGTGCTTAACCACTTAGCTTTTATTTATCAATTTTTAGATTTATTTATATTGAGATAGGATCTCAAAAAGTTACTTAGTGCCTTACTAAGTTGCTGAGGCTGACTTTGACCTTGGAAATCCTCCTGTCTCAGCCTGCTAAGCCACTGGGATTACAGGCAAGTGCCACTCCTTTCCTTTTTTTTTTTTTCAGACAGTTGCAAGAGTACCTACTAACCTGGTTGTATGCAAGAATCTAGGGAATAAGAGATGACTAAGACATATTCCCTTTTGTTACTAACTTGAAATCAAAAACTTCTGTTTTTGTCATGCTATCCATGTCTCCTCTTTTGGAAAACTGATTCCAAATAGAAAAAAGCCTATTTGGATCTTTGGCTCCTAAAAATATGACCTTTAAGTTGTGAAAACCAGACAAACATTTGATTGTATTCATGTATTAGTCTTACATTGATTTTGATTATTTTAATTATTCAATATTATATTTTTTTCATTCTACTTATTCTATCATAAGAAAAAAACTAAATAAATCAGTTTTACTAGATGAAATGATGCTAATTATCTCAAAAGTGTACCAAAAGAACAAATGCATTAATGTTCACACAGTTACTTTGTAAAAATTAGGAGTTAATATATACAGGTACCTCAAAAGTAACACGTGCTAGGGTTCTATATTTACAGGCACTGTGGGCCAATTCAAAAGAAGGCAAAGACATACCCTGGCATGTAGAATTTACAACATGATTATATTTATTGGCCAAGACTACCTAGTAATAACATTTGATAAGGCAATGTAAGAGCCCTTCTACTATATCTTTTTTTCTACATGGAATTTCTTTTCTGTGTGGTTAAATGAAATCTGAGGCCACATGATCATTACTTTTGTTACAGTGGATTGAAAATTCCTTCAAAATAGAAATGTATCTTGTTCCTCTTTATTTGTTTTTTATTGCCTGATAGAATACATAGCACACAATAAGCACTTAATTTGTTGAATGAATAAATGAATGAATGAATTCATAGATGGATGAATAAATTAAAAGTGTGTGCTTTTCCTCTGATACTCATATTTGTGTTTTGAAAAGAATCTTTCTTAAGGAAGAATCCACAATTATATATGAGAATTTCCACTGCGAGCTTTTGTTTCCAGGTTGTCAATTTTGGAATCAACATAGAATCATATTGGTCAAGTTGGAGAGCTTAAGGAGACACTAAGGTAAAATTCCAAAATAATTATTGCTGAAGTGGGGGAAAGACAAAACAAACCCTAGATAAAACCATATAGTCAGTATGACAACTTACAGTGATGGTCCACCTAATAGGTATGCTAAGTGCCTGCCTAAGGCAGGAGCACATCAAAGGCAACCAAAAAAAGATTTAAAAAACTACACAGCTGTAACAAACTTATCTAGAATTTTGCAATCAGTGACTATATGGAGAAGCTATTTCCATTTATATATACATATGTATATTATTTCAAACCACAAAATTAATTTTGAATTACCAAAAAATCCATTTTTTAAGCTTTTAGTCTGGTCCTGTTGACACTGCAGTTTTTACAAAGGGACAAGCAGATTTCACTCCTACAAGGATTCTAATTAGCCAAAGATTTTGGAAAATTACCAATTTATAGTCATTGTGTTTGATAGTGAAACAGATATCCCTGCAGTCGAAAAGGAATTCTGGAAGTCATTTTTCTCCCTCTTATGGACTGTGGGATGGTGGTAGTGATAAAAAGCCATAAAAATGTTGGTGTTCATATTATCTTATATGTATTTACAGCTGAAAAGGATGTATATACTTCTGTGGTTCCATATTTGTGTTTCTAGGAATTTTTAAATTACTAATTATGTTGAAAAATTGTTACAAAAATGGAGGACAAATCTTCCATATGTTGATTTTTCCATGTTTCTTTGCAGTTTTCAATAGTCAACACTAACTGCAATTTTAATGCCCAGGGTCAGTTACATGGTTTCTATCCTGTCTTCCTGTCTTCTACCTTTTCTTCATCTTCTTTTATTTCCATTTGATAGTTTTCCTACATTCCCAAAAGAGTTTCCTCTTGCAAATATAATTGTTTCTATAATGGAAGGATTAAACTTCCCATGGGCAGATTACTTTTCTGTTTAAAAATCTTCATATGCTCTCTCTCTCTCTCTCTCTCTCTCTCTCTCCTCTCTCACTCTCTCTTTTAAAAAAATCTTCATATGTATTATAAATGCAAGCAATTCATGACCAAAACAGCTGCTTATGAATGTATAAGAGTGAAAACTGAAAGATAAGAAATACATAAAAAGGTAAATTTTTTAAGTGCTATTATTGGTTGCTAACATCCAGGTCAGGGCCAGGAAGAATAAATTAGTGGGGTAAAGTCATAACATAATAGCTGATGCTCATGCAGCCTTTTTTTTGTTGTTGTTTATGCAATTTCCACTGCACCAGTTCAAGACACGTCTAGGTAAGTTATGTAACAGCTGCCCAGAGAATTTCTTTTGTTGTAGTTACAGCACTTTAGATATGCTTTGCATGCATGCCATTTTTACTTTCTATTTGAAAAGAGCTAAGCTAGTCTCTTTGGGTTTTAAATATCACTAAGTTATACTGTATCTTGTTTTTTTGTTTAATCTGAAGTTACTATTTTTCTGGAATGGTCTACCTTTTACTCCTCCTCTCTAATGAATCTCTAACAGGCTCACTTTAGTTAACATAAAGAGAACACAGGTTTCTAAAGTTGTATTTTCTGAAAGTTGATCTTTGATGTCAAGGTGTAACATGACCAAAAATCTATGTCTTCTTGAACCTAACCCATTATCTTTCAGGCATGGTTTGGTTGCCATAGCCTAGTGTGGTAGCCACACTGAGTCAAAAGAGTAGTGGCCATGATGAGAAGTAGATCTGCACGGATATTAATTCATTCATTAGGGATTTATGACACTAAATATTTACAGAATTCCTGTCTTTAGGGAAATTCAACAGAGATATTACCTTTAGCGTATTCTTTCTTCTCTCTTCTATTTAGAGGCTGATATTGGGAGAGCTGAAGCCCTTATTACTTGTATAAGGAAAATCAAAATCATAACATTTGAAGAAGGTGCATCATCCAGTTTCTTCAGGTCTTGAGAGAATGGAAATGGCTTGGTGATTTATATTTTTTGTGAGTTTATGTCTTCCTTTGTGTATCTACAAAAGCAGGTAGGCTTTTGTGGTTTTGACTGTGGCCAAAAGACAAAAGCTTCATAAGCTTTCAATGAAATATGGCCTCTTGTGTGCCAATGGTGCTTTTCTCTGAGTGGTAATAAAATTTTGAGGATTAGAAACCTAACTTGGTAATGTTAGGTCAGTTTGAGGTGCTAAGGGAACAAAGCACCAGGCAACCCATGTATGAATGAACAACCAATCAGGAGCTGACAGACAAGCAGTGATAACCACATGTCAATCAGTAGAGTCTCCTGAATAATCCTGGAAGGGCATGGATCTCAGCAAGATGCCCTGACCAACCCAAGGAGGACAAGGGACCCTCCATTTCCTGTCCCAAGCCCTCCCTTCCTACTAAGCCCAGGAAAACTTCCAATCCGTCTGAGCTCAAGCATGACTCCCCCAGACCGCTCTGTTGGACTGGAGGGTCTTGCCTGGGAGCAAATCTCAAAGCCTTGTTCAGCAGCTTTTAATCTGCCTCCTTTTGGTCAACGGTTCCTGACCTTATAGGTAATATACATATGTAACCTAAATTAAGATTAGCCCCCATGTGGCTTGTGTTCAGGACAATTTCAACATGGTGTCATTTCCAAATTAAGACTCTGACTCAAAAATACCTTTTTTTTTTTTTTTACTGAACTTTGCAATAACAACTTAAATGATTTCTTCTATGTCTATGGCAATTATTCAAAAATCTGTCCTCAGTCTCTGGCTCCATTCTCTGACTCCAAACTCACCCAGTATTTACTTATTCTCCTGTCTTCCCCACTCTCTTGCTTCTTCCTCTTGCCTTGCATATTTAATCCCTTCCTTGAGAAGCTCTTTGCCAATTATTTCTTTATAATTTTTTTCTTTGAATTCAGAAATGTAAATTTAAAAATAACTAACATAAGTTTAAATTAAAAATTCTCTTTAAATTAAGAAACATTTCAAATATTAAGAAAGGCAAGAGAATAATTTTACTACACCCATGTACATATCCCTAAGAGAAGCATCCTTTATTCTCTGGAATATTTTCATGGAGACTATCTGTTCCTTGAAAACTGCCAGATAAAAAGCTTGCATAATATTTGAAGCCTGATGTATGTTTGCATGCAAGTAGATTTTAAAATAATAATTCAACTTTTTTTCACATTTAAAGATTTGTTCAAGTTTTCTATTTCTCTTTGAGTCAGTTTAGTTAGTTATATTTTGGGTACATACATATACATGTATGTGTGTATACATACATATGCATGTACATATTTAATTAGAAAAAGATCCATTTTAGTTTCCAGATTCACCAGAACACATTTTATGTTTGTTTATGATTTTATTTTTTTGTCCCAGATAGATTCTTCTATGGTCTTCCCCGAAGAATAAAGAAAGTAGAACACAGAGTTTGGGGACTCTCTCTGTGATGAGGGGTTCAGAAAGATGTCCTGTGTTAAGTGTTATAACTTGGCAAATTGTTTTTAATAAAACTCCTAAAATAACAGAAACATTAAATTTGCATTAATCACATATGAATATATCTCAGTGGAATTTTTTCAGTAGTGGATTTCTAAAGTTTTAATTATTTAAACTAGCAAGACACTATATTTAGGTTTTATTTCTAATAATGAAATAATTACACCGGAATATCCGAGTGGCTGATTTCTTCCCAGCATGCATGCATTAAGGTAGAAAATACATTGATTTTTCTTGCAATGATAACAGAAGGAAAGGTCACAGCTTCCAAAATGTCTCATTCCAGAAAGATTCATGCTTGGGATACTGCATTCTCTATTTAATGAGAATCAAATATGTGGGTAGTTGAACAACTGTATCATTTTTGGCTTTCATTTTCCAATAGAAAGAATATCAAGTAATATAATTACTTAAAACCTGTTAAAATCTATTAAATCTTAAGAAGTGCATTATAATCCTATTTTGCATTCTAAGGTATGTAAAGCAACATTTATTGGTAAAAAACTACTTTAGATTTCTATTTCAATATCTAATGTCCTTGGGCCCTATTGAGGAAAGCTCTTCTGGGACCAGAGAAAGCTCAGTTTGAGCTTTTGGGTACTTAATAAATAATTTCTGCATTTTTGTAAGGTATCATAGTTAGTATCCAGATGTAGTGGAAAGGCTTCTAAAGCTTATTAAGAACATAGAAGAAAGTAAATATGGTGACAGAATAATTGCTACTATATTAGCAAATTTTTTACCACTTGGCACCAGACACCATACCCAGCCCCTATTTTGAGATTTTTTATTTTTCTTTTTAAATTTATTTTTAGAGATACATGATAGTAGAGTGTATTTAGACATATTATACATACATGGAGTATAACTTATTCTAATTAGGATCCCATTCTTGAGGTTTTACATGATTTGGAGTTTCACTAGTTGTGTATTCTTATATGAATATAGGAAAGTTATGTGAGATTCATTCTACTGTCTTTCCTATTGCTATTCCTCCTACCTTCCCTTCATTCCCCTTTGTCTAATCCAGTGACTTCTATTTTCCCTCCCCCATCCTTATTATGTGTTAGCATTTACATATCAGTGACAAGATGGAATATTACTGAGCTATAAAGAAGTACAAAATTAAGGCATTTTCCAGTAAATGGATGGAACTGGAGACTATCATTCTAAGTGAAATAAGCCAAGCTTCCCCTACAAAGAAGGCTAAATGTTATCTCATTGATAACATTTTAACTAATATTCCTAACAACCTTTTCAGTTCAGAATTCTATCTTTGTTTTGCCCTTGAGGAAGCTGAGGCTCAGAGAAGTGAAATATTTTCCCAAAGATTCTGTGCTTGTAGGTGACTGAAGCCTTAGGTCTATCTTTATCAAACACTAAAATCCATATACCTATCCTATATGTTGTAATTATCCTCCTGCTTTGGGAAGAACTAGAAGTATGGACACTAAGTAGATGAGATTAAGGTGCAATTTTGTGACTCCAAAATAATATTTGTGGCCTAAATATATTTCTAATACAGTTAAATCTTAGACTAACCCATCCAAACTAGGCGCTACCTGATGCCACTATTAACTGAGGCTCCTTTTGCTGCTCTAAATTGTTTGACAGGTGAGTTAGTCTTTGAAAGAAATGTTAATTTGCCTCATAGTGTGCAGATACTTTTCCAAGGCTTTTATTGGCTATGGCTTTTTCTCCCCTTACAGTTCTGGAAAATTTCACATTCACAGCCATCTTCAATGATTCCCATATTGAAGTCTACAGAGACATGTGAGTTCTGAAGGCAGAGGGAAAGAAGCAAATAAAAAGGAAGTGACTGAAGAGAGGAGAGGGTGGAGGAACTGATTCAAAGATGCTGAATATACTATGACACAATATTTGTTCTTCAGAGGGTAATTTTGTGTTTTGCAGAATATATTACAATCACAACGGCAGGGAGGTAATTCAGTGTGGAAAACAGCAATTTTTTGCAGTCTGATGATGATATTAATGATAATAATGATAATGGTGATTATAACAACAATAGCTGCAGCATCAACAGCTATCATTTACTGGGCACCTGCTTGGTATCAGCGGCTCTTGGGAATATTTTCTATACACTATCTCAACTTATCTTTCACCAACCTTGTGAAATATGTACTACAATTATGTCAATTTTATATATGTGGAAACTGAGGTAAAGAAAGGTTAAACAATTTTCTGAGGTCACATAGAAAATAGGAACTAGGCTTCCATCCCAGGCAGTCTGGTTCCAAAACGTATGCTCTCAATTACTTGTGGGTGCAATTCTGATATTCATTATGGATATGAGGAGCACATTATTTTTGTCCCTGAGCCTCATCCTCCTCATATATGAAAACAGAGGGCTTTCCTGTGGATTTCATGAAATGATTTATAGCAAAGCAACTAGCAGCACAGTGCCCAGCCCATAGCAAAGGTTCAATAAATATTTACTCCACCTCTTCCTTTCTGGTTGCTGCCCTGCACCAGGATTTCTCAATTTGTGATCAAGAGAGCACCTTTATCAGAATCACCTGGTGTGCTTAATAAAATTGCAATGCCATCATTTCTTATGTTCAAGGATATTCAATTCATAGCTGGAAGGTTTGTTATACTTAAATAAGCAAAGTAAAACTTTAATGACATTTTCTAGCAAGTAGCAATAAAAAATACTAAATGTCCTTTGAATTCTGAACAGATGTAGCTTTGTGGCCATCTCAATCAACAACATTCCAAATACATCAATCTGACTGAATCTTACATCATCATTCCATCCATATATTTAGATATTTCATTTCATATATTTATTGTGCATCCTTTTTCTACTTCCAGAAAATACCTAAGATTAGCAAAACTATTAAAATACAGGAGTCAACTCTATTCATCATGCTTCTGAGGAAGTACCACAAATGCTAGGTACATAAGCACCTGCATGAGAGTTAGAATTCACATACAGACACATGTATGCAAATGCCTGTAGACAGGCAGAGAAAAGAACAAGTACAAATATTTCCTCAGGGACCCTTCTGAAATGCACAGG
This sequence comes from Urocitellus parryii, assembly GCF_045843805.1. Taxonomy (NCBI): domain Eukaryota; kingdom Metazoa; phylum Chordata; class Mammalia; order Rodentia; family Sciuridae; genus Urocitellus; species Urocitellus parryii. The sequence continues at coordinate 56,308,930 of NC_135547.1, forward strand.
TCAGAGTAGAATGTCTTCAGTACTGCCAATCAACCCTACATGAAAGGGATGTGGTCAGAAACAAGTGACAAATTTTTCTCCTTCTGGAGTTAACCTTGGAAAGCTGCCCACCCACCTCGTGCAAGTTTATAAAGGGTCTAGGTCCAAAATTTGAGGGGAAAAAAGTATCATTTAGGACATGTTCTCTCCAATATTTGATACTTTAAGGTGATTAGTGCATTGATTCAATTATTCATTCAAGTTCTTACCACATAGCAAAACAAGGTTGATGAGAGCCACTTATCTGCGGTTTAATGAAGTGATTAAGGAATAATCATGTTATAATGTGTGTTTGAGGATCCTATAGCCAATGCTTCTCAAACTTTTATGTGCATTTGTATTAATGGGGGAATACTGTTAAAATGCAGAGCCTGATTCAGTAAGTCTGCAGAAGTGATGGAGATTCTGCATTTTAAACAAGCTTCTAGGTAATGCCTTGGCTATGGCCTGAGGACCTCACCTTAAGTTACAAAGCAATATTACAGATTGCACTTCCCAATCTCCTACTTACACATCAAACTGATCATTCTTATTCATCTCAGGTTTCTTTCATCAAAGTGTGTGAACAGGAATCAGGATTGTCTGAAGGTGCTAATTAAATATGCAGATACCCACAGGTGATACCAATGCACACTAAAGTTTGAAAACCACTACTTGAAGAAAAACAGTGACTAGAAATCATTCACATGTGTGAAGTGAGCTTCAACTCCTTAATTTACTATAGGTCAGTGGTTCTCCAACTGGTAACACATTATAATCTCCCAGGGATACATAAAAAATACCAGTGTTCTGGTCCTATCCCAAACCAATTAAACAGGGATCTCTGGGGGTGGGCCTCCCGCATGTGTATTTTTTAAAAAAGCTCCTCAGGTAATTCTAATGTACAGAAAAGGCTGAGAACGACTGTGAGGGAGCAAATTGTCTTTTTTATTTAAACTTAGGGATAAGGTTGATCAAAAAATACCTTGTGGAGTTAATAGAGTTTTTCTTTGTCATCTCTCCTTTCCTAGCCCTTTTCCTACACATTTCCTTCACAGAGTACCCACTGCCCTGTGTTTAGAGTACACATTACCCTGTGTCCCTTCTTCTATCCAAGATTTCCTTTCAAGGTGATCCATATGTCTGGGCTCCTGACTTCCACCCTTCATCAGGAGAAAACCTCTGCCCTGTGTCCTGTGGAACAATTTTTTATTCCTGTTGATGAGTAGAAACAGGTTTATAAGAAAAATCAATCACAGATCATGTGTAAATTAATGTGCTTTCCCCTCTTTGGTAACATACTCCATTAACCCAGTTTTAATAAACTTTAAGACTCTTCTGAAGTTGTGAATTTCAAGCATGACTGTTTGGAATAATATATTTATGCCACAAATCAACAGCCACCTGCCCCAATAACTGACCTTGCTTAAGGAAGGACTCCCTTTTTTGTGGTTGATTTCATTATAAATGACACATTATTTTCATCATAAATACTTTCCAAGATAGTATATGATATTATGTGAGTTTTTTTTAAAAAAAGAGAAAAAATGCTAAATGTGGTGAAGAAAGCATCTTGACAGCAGTTGCTTTTGTTAGGAGAAAAAGATTTAGCATTTTTTTAAGTACCTGGTTTTCTAAGTATGAGGAGGTGGGAAATTCTTTGATCAGGGCCTTGTATTCAGGAAAGCATAGAAGAAAACAAAGGATGCACAAATATGAGAAATTGACTGCTTCCAGAAGGAAACTGTTACATCAACATCAATTAATATTTATTGAGCACCTACTGGGTTCATAACACCTGCTAGCAACTTGAAAAATGACATGGAATACACACCTATAAAACATAATTACCAGAGACTATTTTTGGATATTTGTTTAAATTCATTATTGAAAGGACAAGCAAGCAAGGATGCTTGTAATTTGGTCTCATTAATAAAACTGATTCCTAGGGAGACTTACTCAGAAGGATAGAAAATAAACCATATTGAAAAATTATTTTCTATTATTCTGATAAGTATAACACATAACACACAGGTGGGACTAAACACTAATTTCAAGAATGTGGTTCTCAAATTTCAGTTATCAACCCACCCCAGAGGAATACAGTGGTGCTGCTGAAGATTTTCTTCACCTATCATTAATAGAATATATGAATGTTATTGATTTTGTCCTCTGGGCTGAGGTTAATTGTGCCAATATGTGTGTCTATCACTGAGATGTGTGAAAAAAGAAATGAGACATAACCCACAGCTTGCATACGGTAATCATTCTCACTTCCTTATGCTCATGGATGATAAATTACACATTTATACCTTTTCTTCTTTGAAAATAAAGACCGAGTTTAGACAGAGTTTGAACTGTGTGACATAATCTCCTAAAAATTTACCTAATACACGTCTGTTTGACTTCAATGAAATGGGTTGATGAATCTGGGTTACATCCATGTGAAAAGTGCCAGAATAACTTAGGTAGAAGGTTTAAGCTGGGAAAAGATTAAGATACTCTGAACTTTTCATGAACCTTAACTTTTCCTAAGGCATGGAAATTTTCCATGATATTAAAATTCAGATAAAATTGATATTTGGTACAGATTCCCACACTAATCAATTCAATTGATAATTTTTAGTATTCTGTTGGGACATTATTATATTTTTACTTGGAGTAGAAATCAATTTTGCAAATATTTTATCTCATGTATTTTTAATGTATACATTTTCTGCTTTCAGAAACTGTCCAAAGTGCTTACCTTGTTAGATAAGAAAAATAGATTAAGGAAAACTTAGTGCATGTTGCTAACACTCTAGGATATCTATTGCCAGCTCCATACCTATGCATTGAAAATGATGCATTTGAACAGTCTGGAGAGGCACAGTCCCAATACTATGGGTCATATTTCCAATTTTTATTAAAATTATGATTTGCCCTGTGCCTGTGAGGGTATGCTTATCTGCCTGGCTTGATTATATTCTCTCTGAAGGTGGTCCAAGGTGAGAAACTTTCCATAGATGAAGAAATATCGTGGATGGATTTGCTAGGAAGTTGGTGAATAATATCTATAGTTATTCTCAAATTTACTATATTCTTAAAGCAAATAGGGTGGTCAGAGTACAGATTGGAAATGCTGTGTCTAATATGAATAAGTACTATGCAACTAGTATTGTCAAGAAGATGAAAAAGGAGAGATGTTCAGAGAAACAGGGAAGAAGGAAGAAGGAAGGAAAGGGGGAGGGATGAAGACAAGCTTTAGTGAATAAATATACTGAATGTGAGAACCTGCCTATGAAGTTCACCATGTCTCACTGTTTTCAGAGAAATAATCTAATTAGAAAGAATTAGAATGACTCAAGTTTTAGGAGAATGCTTACCTCTTTCTTGTCCACACATCTCAGCTATTGTCTTCAAATGAGTAATTGGCAAAACAGACTTGAGAACAATGTAAAGAGAGTTCTCCCCAGGGATCAGCATTTCCATGCATTGAGAGAGCAGAGACACTGAAGGCATTTTTGGTGGGCTTTTTAAAAATATGTGCATAATGAACAGACTTGCTATGTAGAAGGAGTATCTGCTGATAGAATAAAGGGCAGATTTATTTTTGTGAGAATAATAAAAATAATGTCTCCCCCCAGGAATATAATTAGGCATGCTTATAGTCAATTATAAAGTATCTAGGTTCCTTAAGCTCAGAGTTGTATTGTTATATAACTCCTCAAATGCAACTCACTATCTATGCAGATATTACCTGACCCTCTTCATATCACCATTGGGAATTGGGACTCAGGGGATATACACAAATACTGATACTCTAAATACAGCTACTGCTATGAATTATAAACTGCCCTATGCTTCTGAAATAGGACAAGTCTCATGTCTTCTGCTAAACTGACATTTTAGCCTGAAAGTAGGATAAAATTTCTGACTTTCAGTTATAAACAGCAGAATATCACATTGAAAAAAGACAGTAAAGACATGTAGTCTAGGATCCAAGATAGTAGGCTAGAGGGACGTTGCATTCTGTGTCACTGCTTGACCTGGTATTCAAGTATTGGGAATACTGTTTCTCTGCAAGTATTTAGAGGACCCCTGACAGCTGCTCCTGTGCAGGAATCATGGCCCCGTTCCCACACAGGACTCCTGGCCACTCGTCCACATAGGACCTCTGGTTGCCAACAGGATCACTGACATCAGCACCCATGGAAGACTCCTGGCCACCCCCCTGTACAGAACCTCTGGCCGCCAATCATGTGTGGACCCCATCTACCAAAGTGGGACTCCTCCAGTCACTTCCATGTTGGGCTGCAACCATTGCTATACTCTCCTGCACACAATAGCTTGCTCCTGGGGACACCGCACAGGGTCTGGAGATGCCTGCCAGCCACAACACTGCATGCCACAGAGCTTTGAACAAGCCACCCAACATCACCACCTGGCCCCACCCGACCCGACACCCCATCTCTGAAAGCAGCCATTTCTCTCTTGGGATACCTTTGTCACCACCTTTAATTGGGGCAACTCCGACCTCAGGACACTGGCTGGGGCTTAGAAGCAATAGCAAGGTACTTTTAGTCCCCAACTCCTCTGTCTTCCTGTCAGCAGCCAACCCAAAGATGCACAGCCTCCAGAGTGCAGCCCACAAGACCTCTGGAGAGAGAGGTTCCCGATTGGGAAGTAGAAAGGGAGGGGGTGAGTGAGATAGAGTTTAGAGGCTAAAGCAGAGACCTGGAATTATGAGGTCTACAGGTGATATAAGGAAATAAGACCAGGTGCTCAGATCACATAGGCCCAAAAGGAGATCCTTGGGGTGCAGTCTCCCATCGGCAATCTGCAAGTGCTCTATACCACTTCCAGAAGCTCCACCCCAACACCAACCCTCCCAACCTCACCATTTTGAGGGTGGAGATATCAGCAAACAACAGGCAACCCCACTTATTGGATGAGAATGGAAGCAGGAAAGATACTGAATTCCAACAAAAACAATCCTTACATATTCCTTTGAGATGTTTTTTTTCTCCTTTCTCTCTCTTCTCCTGCGCTCACATCCCCAACATTTGTGAAACCAAGTACTTTTAATGAGTTAGGCTACTAAGGACTGGGATGTCTGTATAGTATATTATAGTTGTGTTGTATATTCTTTTATCTCCTATTTTATAGTTTTTATTTTTCTTAATATTTATGTTTGTTTTTTGTACTCTCTATTGTCTTTCACTTACTTGTCTCCCCAAAATCACTTTCTCTCTCTTCTGCTACTAACCAGATTCTTTAGAATCCCCTTTCATGCTACCTAAGATATAATAACTCTATATCCTCACTTCCTACCTCCTTAACATCTCATCCTACACCTCAAACCTGGTTCTCTCTTTGTCCACCATCAGAAACTGTACACCATTTTGCAAACCTACTGTTTATATTGTAGATAATAATTGAACTTACCATTTCTGTATATTGTGACAAAATTGAAAACATCCTAATAGCAGATATTTGGTTTAAGACTGTATATTGTTTGTATTGGGATCTATTAATATTATTCTCACCCTTAAAATAGAGGTATTGAAATCATTCAGGGACACTATAAACCTATAGTGTAAAAACTCTAATGCATCAGATCCACAGTGCTAAAGGGAAGACACATGAACAACATGAAAAGATATGGGAAAAAGTGCCCCAAACAAATCATGATACTACATTATTAAAATCCATGGGCAGCATAACAGAAGAAATTACAGAGAAGGAGTTCAGGAAGTACATAATTAAAATGTTCTGTGAATTAAAAGATGATATAAGAAAGTAAATACAGGCATCAAAAGATCATTTCAATAAAGAGCTACATAAACAAATACAGGAAGCAAAAGATTACTTCAATAAAGAGATATAAGTTCTAAAAAAAACCAAACAGGAACCCTTGAAATGAAAGAAACAATAAACCAAATTTAAAAAATCAATAGAAAGCACCACCAACAGATTAGATCACTTGGAATACAGAGTCTCACACAATGAAGACAAAATATATAATCTTGAAAAAATGTTGATCACACAGATAAGATGGAAACAAACAATGAACAGAACACTCAAGAATTATGTGATACCATAAAAATATGAAATTTAAGAATTATTGGAACAGAGGAAGGCATAGAGTTACAAACCAAAGGAATGAACAATATATTCAATGATTTAATAACAGATAAATTTCCAAACATGAAGAATGAATTGGAAAATCAAATACAAGAGGCTTATAGGACACCAAATGTAAAAAAAAAAAAATCACAAATATCCACACATTATAATGAAAATGCCTGGCATACAGAATAAGGAGATAATTTTAAAAGCCACAAGAGAAAGTAATCACATTACATATAGGAGAAAACCAAATTGGGTATCTGCAGATTTTTCTAATCCAAAACCTGAAAGCTAGAAGATCCTGGAAAAACATACACCAAACTCTGAAAGAAAATGGATGTCAACCAAGAATCTTATATATAGCAAAATTAAGCTTTAGATTTGATGATGAGATAAAAACATGCCATGATAAAAAAAGTTAAAAGAATTTACAACCCGAAAGCCTGCACTACACAACATCCTCAGCAAAATATTCCATGAGGCGAAATGAAAAATAACAATGAAAATCAGCAAAGAGAACTATTAGACTAAATGAAAAACCAATCAAAGGAGAAAACAAGTAAAGTTAAATACCTAAAATAAACAAAAATGACTGGGAATACAAATCATATATCAACAATAACCCAGAATGTTAATGGCCTAAACTCACCAATCAAATGACATAGACTGACAGATTGTATTTAAAAAAAAAGACCCAACAACATGCTGCTTTCAAGAGACTCATCTCATAGGAAAAGGCATCCACAGACTGAAGGTGAAAAGTTGGGGAAAAAAAGACCACTCACATGGACTGCAGAAACAACAAAGGGTTTCCATTCTCATATCAAATAAAGTAGACTTCAAGCCAAATTTAACCAAAGAAATAAAAAAAGACATTCCATATTGCTTAAGGGAACCATACATCAGCAAGACATAAGATATATATATATATATATATATTCCCCCCAAAATGGAGTATCTACTATCATCAAACAAACTCTTCTCAAGTTCAAGAGGCAAATAGACCACAACACAATAATTCTGAGTGACTTTAACACAACTCTTTCACACTGGATAGATCTTCCAAACAAAAGCTGAGAAAAAGAAGCTATAGAACTCAATACTACAATCAATAACTTAGACTTAACAGACATATATAGAACATTTCATCCATCAATGAGTGCATATACTTTCTTCTCAGCACACATGGATCCTTCTTCAAAATAGACCACATATTATGCCACAAAGCAACTCTTACAAGTGCAAAAAAGCAGAGATACTACACTGCATTCTATCAGATCATAATGGAATGAAATTAGAAATCAATGAAAAAATAAAAAAAAAATAGAAGCTACTCCAACCCCTGGAGACTAAATAATATGCTATTGAATGAACAATGGGTTGCATAATACATCAAAGATGAGATTAAGAAATTCTTAGAGGGTCTGGGATTGTGGCTAAGTGGTAGAGTGCTTGCCTAGCACAGGTGGGACCTGGGTTCGATCCTCAGCACCACATAAAAATAAAGGCATTGTGTTGTATCCATCTACACCAAAAAAATAAATATTATTTTGGAAAAGAAATTCTTAGAGGAAAATGAGAACACTGATACAACATACCAATATATATGGGACACTATGAATGCAGTACCAAGAGGAAATTTCATTGCATGGTATACATTCCTTAAAGAAGAAAAAGTCAACAAATAAATGACATAACATTACATCTCAAAGCCTTAGGTAAAAAAGAACAGATCAACACCAGAAGAAGTAGAAGATGGGAAATAATTGAAATCAATGAAATTGAAACAAACAAAAGAAATAATTGAAACAATGACAAAACAAAAATTTGGTTCTTTGAAAAAAAGTAAAATTGATAAACCCTTGGCCATGATAACAAAAAGAAGGAGAGCAGAAACTCAAATTAGTAATATCTGTGATGAAAAAGAAAATATCTCAACAGGATACTATAGAAACACAGAAAATAATTAGAAATTATTTTGAAAATTTGTACTCCAATAAAATAAAAAAATATCAAAGGCATTGACAAATTTTTAGAGTCATATGATTTTCCCCAACTGAATCAGGACATGATATATATAAGTTAAGCAGAACAATTTCAAGCAATGAAATAGAAGACACCAACAGAAACCTACCAACCAAAAAAAAAAAAAAAAAAGGCCCAGGACCAGTTGCTTACACAGCTGAGTTCTACAAGACCTTTAAAGAAGACCTAATACCAATACTCTCCAATTTACTTCATAAAATAGAAAAAGAGGAAACACTTCCACACTCATTGTATGAGGCCAATGTCACCCTGATTCCAAAACTAGGCAAAGACACATCAAAGAAAGAAAACTTCAGACCAATATCTCTAATGAAAATAGAAGCAAAAATTCTCAATAAAATTCTGGCAAATTGAATATAGAAACATATCAAAAAGATAGTACACCATGATCAAGTGGGGATCATCCCAGGGATGCAAGGTTGGTTCAACATTATGGAAATCAATAAATGTAATTCATCACATCAATTGACTTAAAGATAACAATCATATGATCATATCAATAGATGTAGAAAAATTATTTGACAAAATACAGCAACCCGTCATGTTCAAAATGCTTGAAAAACTAGGGATAACAGGAACATATTCCAACACTGTAAAAGATGTCTATGATAAGCCCCAGGCCAATGTTATTCTCAATGGAGAATAATTGAAAGCATTCCCTCTAAAAACTCAAACAAGACAGAATGCCCTCTTTCACCATTGCTATTTAACATAGTTAATGAAACACTAGAACAATTAGATGAAAAAATTAAAGGGATATGAATAGGAAAAGAAGAACTCGAACTACCAGTATTTTCCAATGCATAATTCCATACCTACAGGATTCTAAAAATTCCACCAGAAAACTTCTAAAACTAATAAATGAATTCAGCAAATTATCAGGATATAAAATCAACACCCATAAATGTAAGGAATTTCTGTACATCAGTGACAAATCCTCTGAAAGAGAAACTAGGAAAGCTATCCCATTTACAATAGCCTCAAAAAAAAAAATCCTGGGGCTCAACTTAACCAAAGAAATGAAAGACCTCTACAATGAAAATTATAGAATGCTAAAGAAAGAAGTTAAAGAAGACCTTATAAGATGGAAAGATCTCCTTTGTTCTTGAATAGGCAGAATTAATATTGACAAAAAGACCATAATACCTAAAGTAGTATATAGTTTTAATGCAATTCCAATCAAAATCCCAATGACATTCCTCATAGAAATAAAAAAAGCAACCATGAAATTCATCTGGAAAAATAAGAGACCCAGAAGAGCCAAAGCAATCCTTAGCAAGAAGAGTGAAGCAGGTAGCATCACTATACCAGACCTTAAATTATACTACAGAGCAATAGTATAAAATGGCATTGTATTGGCATCAAAATAGACTTGTAGACCAATGGTACAGAGTAGAGGAAGCAGAGATAAACCCACATGAATACAGTTATCTCATACTAGAAAATGTGCCAAAAACATATTGAAGAAAAGATAGCTTCTTCAATAAATGGTGCTGGGAAAACTGGAAATCCATATGCAACAAAATGAAATTAAGCCTGTATCTTTCACCATGCACAAAACTCAATTCAAGGTGGATCAAGGACCTAAGAAATTAAACCAGAGACCCTGTGGCTAAAAGAAGAAAAAGTAGGCCCAAGTTTTTATCATGTTGGATTAGGCCCCAACTTCATTAATAAGACTCCTATAGAGCAAGAAACAAAATCAGGAATCAATGAATGGGATGGATTCAAACTAAAAAGCTTCTTATCAGCAAAAGAAATAATCAGTGATGTGAATAGAGTATAGGGATACTGAGCAGGTAAATATTCCTCTTATGAACAAACTCCTGGGTGGTAACTAGCACTCTGTTTCCCACCCTTACAATGCCCTACAGTTTCTCCTAGGATCTAGTAAGACAACTAATACATGTGCAGTGTCTAGCTGCTGTAGCAATGCAGCTAGAGTCTCATCAGCCTTGACCTTGATCTCAGGCACACAGCTTCTGGGGATAAAAATACTCCTTGTTAGACAACCACAATGGTTCACTGAGCCTAAACCTTTCCACATAACAGTAACTTTATACAATAGACTTTCCAGACAGCTACACAAAACTCCTAACATTGCACATTGCAATTTAGTATGTAACTGAGGAATAAGGTGCAAATGCTATTAAATTTGTAACCTTCCTGGTAATACAATAAAAAATATGTACTAATGATGCCAATTACCTAAAGTGACCTATTGATATAAATAAAGCTGGAAGCTTGGCCATTCTGCCATCTTTCCTGCCCCTACATCTTGCCTCTGTGTCTCTTTTTATTTTTCTTACAATAAAGAGCCTACAGAGTGGGAGCAAATTTGCAACACGCACGTCAGATAGAGCACTAATCTCTAGGATACATAAAGAACTCAAAAATATTAACACCAAAAAATAACCCAATTAATAAATGGACCAAGGAAATGAAAAGACACTTCTCAGAAGATGATATACAATCTATCAACAAATATATGAAAAAAAAATGTTCAACATCTCTAGCAATTAAAGAAATGCAAATCAAAACTACTCCAAGATTTTCTCTCACTCCAGTCAGAATGGGAGCTATTAAGAGTATATACAACAATAAGTGTTGGAGAGGATGTGGAGAAAAGGTACACTTGTTCATTGCTAGTGGGGCTGCAAATTGCTGTAACCAATATGGGAAGCAGTGTGGAGATTCCTTGGAAAATTTGGAATGGAACCACCATTTGACACAGCTATCCCATTCCTTGTTTATACCCAAAGGACTTAAAAACCGCATACTACAATGACACAGCCACATCAATGTTAACAGCAGCTCAATTCACAATAGCTAAACTGTGGAGCCAACCTAGATGCCCTTCAATAGATGAACTGATAAAGAAAATGTGGTATATATACACAATGGAATATTATTCAGCAATAAAAGAGAATAAAATCATGGCATTTGCAGGTAAATGGATGGAGAATAGCATGCTAAGCAAAATAAGCTTGCATTTTTTTGGGGGAAAAAACAAATGCCAAATGTTTCCTCTGATATGAGGATACTGATCTGTAATGCAGATGCGGTGGGCATGGGAGGAATTGAGGAACTTAGGGGAAAGGGGAGGGAGAAATAGGGAGGGGGAACAGGGGCAGGAAATATGGTAGAATAAGATGGACATCATTACCCTACATACATGTATGAGGATATGAATGGTGTGACTCTAATTTGTGTACAACCAGAGACATGAAAAATTGTATACTATATGTGTACTATGAATTGAAATGCATTCTGTTGTCATGTATAACAAATTAGAATAAATAAATAATTTTTTAAAAGACGTAATCTAACAAATCAATAAATTAAAGGCTCTGAGAAATCCTACAGTGGGGCAGCTGTTTAACACCAATTAACCTAGTTTCTCCAAAGGTTTTCTTTTCACATAACACTATTGCCATTTTGTGGGAGTTTGGCTAAATTTCCAACTGCTTAATGTGTCCTGTGAAGCTGGTCTATATTCTTACTCACCTTTGTTTTATAAATAAGGAAACTGAGATCCCAAATGTAATTTTGCTCCCCAAGGTCAATGAAGTGATTAAGACAGAACCAAGACTAAGGGTAATAAAAGTGTGTTCAAAAGGCAAAAAGCTTAACTCTGAATTTGTTTATAATCCCATTTTAGACTTGGTGCTCCTGTCAGAACTCCTCTTATTTCCCTGATATATATATATCCCTTTCCAAGAATATTTTTGTTTCCAAGAATTATGATCTTCAGACTCAGGAGTATGGAAGCCCAGCATCTTTGCCTCAGGTACAGATGTTCTGAGACATAACACCTTAGCATTCCTTGGTGGAATTAGCTGAAGCCTATGATCCCCAGGACTTTGGCCCAAATCATGCCATTTCTTGGCTTCTCTTCCCCGTTCTGCATCCTCATCTGTTTACCATTTTTTTTTTCTGGGAACACTTTATTGATAAATTCCTTGTACACAAATCCTCATCTCTAGGTTGGTTTCTGTGGAAACTGACCTCAGGTGGTAATCTAATTATTCAAGTTTTGAAAGCAATTCTTAAAGTTTTGAGAGAGCAATATTTGTGTAGATTCCCTTCCCTTTCCTAGAAAACCTGATGTGAAAAACTGGGTAATAACTTGGGTAATAACAACTAAGTTTACATCTGTGCACAGTGGTGACTCTATACTTGATGTATTTTAGAAAAATAAAACCTGACTCAATGACTTCTATTACCATTGGAGTAAGTTAGAAGGTATGATTGACTGACTAAAGGAAGTGAGATAGCACAAGCTCAATTCATATATATAGCTGTCATTTAAAAACTATGAGGAGCTTACTCTCTGCAAGGCACTGTAGGATATGTAGAAATAAGTGACACCATTCCTTCCTTCAGGCAAAATTTATTTTTAAAAATGACAGAAGAAAGACTTTTGCAATATAAAGAGGGTTATTCCCAGAGCCTAACGAGTAGAAAATTGAGGCAATGTAAAATACTTTAAATGCCCACTATACACCACGTACCAGTTACTATGCTAGGCACTGATCAGTGGTATGCTGGTTGGTACTTAATAATCATCCCAAAACAAACCTGCTTTATGATGCTTGCCAGTTTCTGTGGTGGAAATATTCCACCATGGCTGACTTCAAGCAATGACAAGGGAACATCAGTTGGCTTGCAAAATTCCTGAAATTGTAACAATTGGTTCTTGTGAGCCAATACTAGGCCGCTCCAGGAAAAACCTGCTTCACCATTTCATTGCCTGAGGATGTAACAGTGAACTTGGCTTACTGACAAATGAGGACACAAGCGAATAGAGCATGCCTGGGAAAATAGATAAGAAGAGAAAGGTGCCCCAGAAGGAACTTCAACCCAAACTTAAAGGTGTGGGAGCAGGCAAGGCTTCCAAAGAAATATCATTTCCTTGGAGAACAAAAGCATAAGGAGTTCATTAATGAAAAGAAGGCTTGGGGTGAGAGAGACAGCTTATTTTAGGGAACTGAAATGAGTAGAAACAGGAGGAAATTTATCAAGAGGTGAGGTGGAGAGATAGGCTGGGATAGAATGTGACTGGCTTCATAGAACACATTATGTTGTTGGACTTCAGCCTAAGCCAACATTTCTTTCAGTAAGTCCACAATATGCCAATAGGTATTATGTGAAAAGAAAAACATTTTTAAAACATGCTTTGTAAAAATTAGGTTAATCAGTGTTAAGTAGTTGTCTTCACTGTAGGATTTCTCCAAACCTTTAGTTAATTGATAGAGTGCAGTACTTCCACAGTGAGATAAAACATAAAATACTCCCTGGAATTATTTGATGGTAAAATACCCCCTACTTATATTTAGGATTATATCTCCGGAGTAATGTGCTAGGAAACCTGTGTGCATGGAACACAATCTGAAAAGGACTCTTCTGAGAACAACAGGTAGGTGGCATTGGAAGGCATTGGCATTGGAAGATTTTAAGCAACAGTGACATGATCAGAAAATGCTATAATTATATTTTTTCAGTCACCAGTAATTCAATTTGAATAATGTTTTCTATTATTTACTTAAACCCCTCTCATTGGTATCTATCACCAAATTGTAAAAAGTCAAGAAAACATCTAAATACATCTTAATAATAAAGACACTAAGGCGGTTTTACAGAGGCCCTGCACTAGTACTAAATTGTTAGATTTCATTGTCTTCGTTTCTGATTTAAATGTTTCTTTTACTAATATCCAACATCTCTGAAAAGCAGAGAGGCTAAGGCCTGTGCTTCCTCAACTTATAGGTCTAACTGGTTTCAAAAGAAACAATGCCAAACTATAATTTCTCCATCTAAAAAACATTATAGATTCCCAAACTTGAAGTGAAAATTGTAGCTCAGCTGATCAGATGTTGTGTATATACCTATGGCAACTTCACTCAATATAAGAAACAAAGGTGCAGGGGTTGAGGTAGAAGAGAAATGGAAAGAAGTGGAGATGAGAAAGAACAGACCATTTAGCGACCTATCAGAGCTTGATGAAGCCTGATATAATTAACAAACTTGTGATATCTCTAGCAATTGTAATTCCAATTATTTGCTAGCTAAAGGCAAGTTTCACTGCTCTAACTTAGGAAATCATGTAAATAGCCTAATTAATATAATTTGCCTTATGCTCTACTAAGAAAACAAAAACAAATATGTCATTTTTAGAATAAATAGCGTGGTATAGACTAAATATTATAAATATTCCGTCAGTTTGCAGAACAAATATTGCATATTATGGATCCTTTTCAGCAATTCTATGAAGTTCAGCATGATTTAATGAAATTATGATGGCTGTTTGAGTTTTACAACTACATTACAATAAAAAGAAAGCACTTCTTTTGCATGGATAAGAGGAAGATCCTTGACGAAATAGCTTGGTAGAGCTTATAATGCTGTGGGCCTGAGGAGACAAAGAAGATTTCATTCTTTTTCTGCCAGTTCTATAATCTCAAGAGAACCCCAAAGTTAAAATAAATCTTTTAAAAATTCCATATGCCAGTGGTAGATAGACATAATAAATAATTCTTTGCCATTTCATCATGTAGAATTGAGAGATAAAACTGTTTGTAAAACCCTAAAAGACTCACAAATCATTTCAACAGGTTGTCATATGTTAATGTCACCGAGAATTTAATCACCTTGTGTAAAAAACTCATAATACAATGGTTGGCCTGTATTTCTCTTTGTCTGGGGGCTCTACTTTATCCCTTTATATTTAATCGCTTGCCCTCTGTTCTGCTTTCAAGTATTTACCCCTCAAATACAACCTAAGGCCATCAGCATCAGGAAAAGAGAGAGAAGAAATTATGGTGACTGAATTAATAAGCAAGTATCTATTGAGGTTCTGTATTTCCAGCACTATGCTGGGCACTGTAAAGGAAGCAAAAATAAGTGAATAAATAGACAAACAAATAAATAAATGCCACATATGACCCCTAACCTTAAAAAATTTATAGATATTTGGAGTATCATGATTATCATTTATATTTGATTACAGATAAACTAAATGCTAACTATAAAATATTATACAGAAGAGAAGGGCAATAGCCAACAAATGAGTAAGCCACTAAGCTGGAGTGAAAGTAAAAGGCTTCACCATTGTATGTAAGCTAGGGTCTTTGAGGGATTTTTATAATATGGAGTGGTAAAGAAGAAATTCTATCCCTACCAGGGTAGGCTTTAGTTAAGATACAGAAATGTGCCTGCATGGGGGAAAAATGATCAAACTAAGAACAGAAATTATCATGTATAAAGCAGTTGAATTGAGTAAGGTTATTAAAGATTTCATAAGCTTCAAAAAGGGGCTAGGATATAATTAGGTAGAAAAACAAAAAGAATGTTCCTATGACAGAATTAAACCATTTTTAAAAAACACAATAGAGAAAAAAATTAGAAGAAACAGTTTCAAAATTAAGACAAATACAGCATCCAAGAGCAGAGTGAGAGTCATGAAGGGTATTTTAGTAAGTGAAAAGTGAAAAGATGTACAACTGAACAAAGGAAATGGAAGTGAAAATGAACAAGGAAGAGCAGAGCAAAAAGAGATATCAAATAAAGAGAAATATCAAACTGTCTTTTATGTTTTTCCTTTGGCCCCATATAGGGGCCAAAAGAACAGGAAGAGTTAAAGAGGACTTCAAGTCTTTTTGACTTGAAATAATATTACCACTGGGATAATATGTGATGAGTTAATTGATGCATAGGATTGAACTACAGGTGGGACAATATTTGACAAGGACTTTGGGGAGGCATCAGTAGAGAATTGATTGAAACAGGACACTTCCACGAACACTGTTCTAACCCAGATATCAAAAAAGCTTTTACCTGAATAAAAGGACCATGAAAGTCCATGTGGTAAAGACTGCTAGGCTCCATTTACCATTTTTCCATAGAAATGGAGCTGTAGCCTGGCATCTATATGGCTAATGTAGTAAGAAGAACAATGATCCCAAAGATATCTACATTCTAATCTCGAGAACTTGTATGTAGGTTACATGGAAAGAGCTAATTAAGGTTTCAAACAGAATTAAGATGGTTTATCCACTGATTTTAAAACATGGAGATTATCCTGTACTGTCTGGTTGAGCCCACTGTTCTTTAAAGGAGAAGAGGCAGCAGAAGATGAGGTCAGTAAGAGAGATTTCAAATTGCTATGCTTTCAACTTTAAACACAGAGGAAGGATGCACTCAAGGAATGTAAGCAGCCTCTAAAAGCTGAAAGGGGTAAGGAAATAGAGAATGGGATTCTCCCTAGTCACTTACAGTAGGAATGTAGCCCTCCAAAACATTGAATTTAGTCCAGTGAGACCCTTTTGGACTTCTGACCCCCACAACTGTAAGATACATTTGTATTATTCTAAGTCATCAAGCTTGTGAAAATTTGTTTCAGCAGTAATAGAAAACTAATACAATTGGCCCATCTGCTTTTATGCAAATATGACCATGTGCTTACATTTTCACCAATGAAATGGAGATATTGATGATCATGGTATCCAGGTCAGATCCTTTAAGATAATAGATTGCTTCATTGACAATCTCTTTCAACATACAATGAAATGGAATGTAGATGTGATTGCAACCACATTATTTTGTGTGCTCTTAGGGATCAAATTCAGGGTCTAATACACGCTAGTTATGCACTCAACCATGAACCACACCCTGAGCCATGCAAACACCTTTTGAATATGCAGATATAACAATACCATAGGAGACAGTATAGAAACAAAATGGAAGGAGACTGAATTCCTAAATTAGGTTGTGTAGGTAAACCTCTCTCTAATCTTAAACTTGGACTGTCATATGAGAGAGAATTAAACTTGCATCTTGTTGATCCATTGTATTTTGGAATCTTTATGTTATGGTAGCTTGCATAACCCTAAATGATTTCCCTGAAAGAGGAAACATGTATGTGGTGGAGAGGAGAGGCTGGAGGGGGGAAGATTAGAGGAAATCTTCGGGACTATCTTCATGTCAAAAATAGGAAGAGGAACCAACAAAGACTGGAGAGAAAAGTGCAATTTCACAGCCTCCAAGGAAAACAAAAATTCAGGGAAAAGGAAATGGTTAGTAATTGCAAGTGCACCAGAAAGATGATGAAAAAGGCTTAGGGATGGGGATGTAGTTAAATAGTAAAGGACTCACTTGCCTAGCATGAGCTATGCCATAGGTTCAATCCCCAGTTCAAAACAAAGAAACAAAGCTTAAGGAAAAAGAAAAAAAAAACTAGAAACAGATGATAAGTGAGCCACTCTGGTTCACTTTTATTTGACCTCTTTCATATAGAGGCAAATAACTCCTCG
The DNA here is from genome assembly GCF_045843805.1 of Urocitellus parryii. Lineage (NCBI taxonomy): Eukaryota > Metazoa > Chordata > Mammalia > Rodentia > Sciuridae > Urocitellus > Urocitellus parryii. The sequence goes on from NC_135547.1 coordinate 56,326,416, forward strand.
ATGTATGCCTCAAACTAGGTCCCCCTTCTAATTTACTTGACGCCATTTGTATGTCCCATAGTTATCACAAGCCTAACAGTAGACACTTGAGTAACCCTAAACCATTCAGAATAAGTCTGTTCTTCCCCCCGACTGCCTCGTTTCAGTAAAAACACTTCATTTCCCCATTTGTCCAACATTGAAAGCTGAGAATTACTTTTACTCCTTTACCTTCTATATCTAATCTAATATCTATGAAGTAATATACTTATAAAAACACAATTGTAGCTATACACAAAGAAGTGAAATTATCAACAGGAAAGTTTTTGAAGCCTTTTGTCATAAAAGAGAACCTAATCTTGCATACCAAATTCTCCTCCCACTACTCCTACTCCTCCAACTATTCACAGAAAGCATCTCTCACTCAGACCAGTTCTTAGAATTACATGACATGCAACTAAAGAATAGGAAATTATGAGGGACAGGCCAAGAGAAGATGGAGAAAGAGAGAGAGAGTAAGGGGAAATGGTTAACTGAATCTATAAAGTAAAAAGTTAGTAGAGCAGTGTTTTAGTTAGCTTTTTCACTGCTGTGATTTAAAGACCTGATCAGAACAATTGTAGAGGAGGAAAATTATTTGAGGCCTCATGGTTTCAGAGGACTTAGACCGGAGAAGGCAGGCTGCATTCCTTGGGGCTCCAGGTGAGGCAGAATACCATGGCAGGAGAGTATGATGAGGGGAAGCAGCTCACATGATGATCAGAAAGAAGAGAGAGACTCCACTTAGCAGATACAAATATATACCCCCAAATCATGCCCCAATTCCCACATCCTCCACCTACACCCTACCACTTAAATTACTATTCAGTTACTCCCTATCAGGGGATTAATTCACTGATTAAGTTAAGACTCTCACAACCCAATCATTTCTCTTCAACCTTTTTGCATTGTCTCACACATAAGTTTTTTGGGGACATTTCACATCCAAACAATAACAAGCAGATAGAAAAAATACAGTCTTTGCAGGCTAGAGAGGGAAAGTTGGTGTAGAAAGAATAGTTGGTTTCCTAAAAGTGTGGAGTGTTATAAGTTGGGGAAGATAGAAAGGAAACATGTGAAACACCATTTGAGTTTATGACTTAAGTTTTGGATTCTGACGTGCATTCTTGGATAAGACACCACTTAAGACTAAACTACATGAGTCATACCTTCATTAGTGTTACATAAATTGAGCTATCATCACTAAGTGGTCATGTTTCAGGAAAAAGAACTGGAAATATCATCAGTTCTTACCAGAAAGCACTGACCAAAATTACAACAGCATTTGTTGAATAAAAGCATCATATAAGCATGCCTCAATTATTGTATATAGTTTGGATCATCCCAAATGAAGAGAGTAAATCTGAGAAATAGCATTAAGATTTTCTATGAATTAAAGGTTTGTGTCTTCACCAAAATTCATATGTTTAATCCCTCAGTGTAAAGGCATTTTGAAGTGGGAGCTTTGAGAGGTAATTAGCACATGAAGATGAAGCTCTCACAAATGGGATGATTGCCTTCATAAAAAGAGACATTAGAAACATGGTCTCTCTTTCCGCCATATGAAGACATACAAAGAAGATGACAAACCAGGAAGAGAGCCCTCATGAGGAAATGAATCAGCCAGCACCTTGATCTTAGTCTATCCAGTGTCTAGAACTTTGGAAAACATGTTTTTAAGCCACCTAGTCTTTGATATTTTGCCAGCCTGAAATAAGAAAAGATTCAAGTAATGGCTGATTCTAAGAGTCTATGAGTCACCCATAAGAAGATAGGTTAGATAAGATAGCCATAAACTAATATATGTATGTATCTACATCAATACATATGCATAATTGTTTTTTCTTTTTTCAATTTAGAAGTATAAAGGATGAGTGATGGATAATATTCTACATGTCTTTCGGTGTTTAGAATGGGAGAATTATGGTCAAAGCTTTAAAGTTTCATTTTGGAAGTTTCAAGGCAAACCAAGACTCAACAAAAAATCACAGGGTAGAGGCAGCCATCTTATTATTCTGAGGTAATGGAGAGAACAAATGTTTAGAGGAGTTCGGAAAGAAGGTTCTGTTTTGGAAAGCCTGAATGGTTTGGGGATACAGAATGTGGACAAGTCCAGATAAACAGATTCCATGTGTTGAGAGGTCAATAAACATTACTGTGTTTCATCACTTTTTCTTTACTATTTGCAAATTAGTGGTGAAAAATTTGTTGAGTCAGAAAGTAAAGGAACCAAAAATTTAGGCAGGTTCAAATGGGCTAGATTGATCATTTGATAAACATTTATAAAGTGTCTCCTGGACACAGCCATGATTCTAAGTGTTTTGGAGGAGAGATACAAGATGAAGAGACGTGTTTATTTCTTGAAGGAATTTGCAGGCTAAGTAAATGTATAACAGTTTTCCTAATGAAGATAATATACTATGTATGACTGCAAGTGTATGAGTTTTCTTAAGAAAATTAGTACAGTGTTAATATTAATATGAAAATTAATATTCATTTCCATTCCATGGACAATATGGAGCTATCAAAGATTTTTGAGCATTGGAATAAAGTACACAATACAATGCTTTAAAAATACAGAATGATTTGCCCATCAGGAAAAGAAGAAGTAACAAGATAAGTAATGGTATTATTAGAATATTGTAAAATTCAGTGATTTTACAAAAATATACTAAATTAGTAGATAGTAAATGCATAAAAATCCATTTCCCAGTTAGTGCAATATGTTGAAAATATTGTCAAAAAGGTTCAAAAGGATTTAGATTACCTTTTGTTAAAATTGCTATAGCCACTTAAAGTAACATGTATCTCCAATATATGCAGATTGAAGTTCCATTTTATTATATGCAACCCATATGACTGAGCTGAAGACAATCCAGAAAATATGACTGTAGTACTTTGCTCGTAGTCTATTAAAATTTAGTATTTTAAAATATATTTCATATTTATACTTTTATAACCAGAATATATGAATGAACAATGAAGAGAGAGTTGCTGCTAATATTCATTTGTAGATGAAAAAATCCACAGGAGCAATCCTATAAGCATTTTAATATAATATTCACTCTTGTAAGCAAACTGAATCATACATAATAGAAGCTCAATAAGGATTTATTGATTGAATTGAATTGTTAGAAATAATGCATATACTAACACAATTATAATTTCTCACCGATAAGAAAAGAATCATGTCATTAAGTGTGGCATACTTTGCATATATTAGTGAAAACTCTTTATTTTCAAATAAAAACCAAGTGAAGTGGCTAAGTAAGGAATATTTAAAAACTCTGAAGAATAGCTTCCTCACAATTATGAATGTTGCAGATATTAAGTAATAAACATTATTAAGGTTGTGATTAGAGTTAGGGAAAATAACTTGAACAAAACCTTTATGCGAACTATGGATGCCTTTTCCAAGAGCAAATACCCTCCAAGAAGTTTTTGCAGGAGTGTTTAAACTTTCATCATAGTGATTATAACAAATATACTCATTTCAAAGATAAAGTAAATCTACAATTCTCAAAAGTGACATATTAGAATGATAAGAATGAAACAAAAGTAGACTTTTCAATATGATAATCAGCAATAATTTCATCAATATGTACAGTATACATATTTTTCATAATATATGTATATGTTCTGGTTATATTTTATGTGTACTAAAATTATAGTAGAAAGTAAAAAAAAATGAACTATTCAAATCAAGCAGTTTTAAAAAGAACCAAAGAAAAGCTACAAAAGAAAGGAGAAGGAAGAATATTGAGAAGATGATGGTAGTAAATAAAATAGACACATCAAAAACAAGAAAAAAATAGAGAAACTATTATAATTAAAAGCTAAGTGTTGGGGCTGGGATTATGGCTCAGTGATAGAGTGCTCACCTAGCACATTCGAGGCCCTGGGTTTGATCCTCAGCACCACATAAAACAATAAATAAATAAAATAAAGTTATAGTATCCAACTACAATCAAAAAATAAATATTTAAAAAAGTGAAGTCTTTCAGATAAATTAGATTTAGCTTTGGTAAAATTATCAAGAATAAATTATAAACAAAATACCTTAAAATCCCAGTTAATTATAGATAAATGTATTTAAAATATAACAAATATATTTACTCAAAATGTTAAAAACCCAGATGAAATATTCTATTTGTAAAAATATTATAAGATACAAAAATTCCCACAGGAATAAAATAAACCTTTAACAGACACAAAAATCATAATCTATAAAAATATCAATTATTTGAACTTCTTCAAAATTTAAAAAAATGTTCACTGTATAACAGTGTTAAAAGGAATGAAAAGACAGTTACAGTCTAAGATGAAATATTTGTAAGCAGATATATAAACAGAGAACCATTATGTATATTATATAATTAACTTTCAAAACTCAAAACAAAAATAAAACATTCTACTCAGAAAATGAACAGAAGACATGAAGGAAGTCACTGAAAAATCTTCACAGATGGGAAATAAACACATAAAAACATGTTCAACATCATTCTCTGTCTTAGTCCACTCTGACTGAACAGAATCCCATAAACTGGGTGGCTTAATTAATATTTATTTTCACAGTTCTGGAGGCTGAGAAGTTTAAGATCAAGGTGGAAGTAGTCAGTGTCTGATGAGGGTCTTCTTTCTCATTTGCAGGTGGCTGTCTTCTCATTGTATCTTCACATGGCAGAGAGGAAAATCATCTCTGCTATGTTTCTTATGAGGGCACCAATCCCATTCATAAGGGCTTCACATTCATAAACTAATAACCTCCCAAAGACCTCACGTCCTAATGCCACCCCATTGGGGGGCAGTATATTAACATCTGAATTTTGAATAAATGCAAACATTGACTTCCTAGCACTTTCATGAATCCTTGGGATTCAAATTAAGACCAAGATGAGATATCATTATACACCTACTAGGATAATAATAATAATAATAATAATAATACCAAATATTGGAAATTATAGGAAAAATTAGATCTTGTATACATTATTTGTAAGACAGTAAATTGTGGCAATTGCTCTGTAGAATGTTCTGACAATTCTTCAAAAAGTCAAACACAAGGCTGGGGTTGTAACTCAGTGGTAGAATGAGAATCAAACCCAGTGCATGTGTGAGGCACTGAGTTTGATCCTCAGCACTGCATATAAATAAATAAAATAAAGGTTCATCTACAATTAAAAAATATTTTAAAAAGTTAAACATCACTGAGCATTTTCACTTCTACTACATTCCCAAGGAAATCCAAAATTTATGACCACATGGATATATTATAAAAAAGATTCATAGAATATTTTATTCATAATAATAAAAACTAGGAACAAATTCAAAATGACATTCAACAGACAGTTGAATGAACTGGTTTATATCTACACTATGTAATAATACCCAACAACAAAAAAAGAACAAGCTATTTATATACACAACTTGTATGAATTTCAAGGGTACCATTCTTCATGAAACATGTCAATCTCAAAAGATTACATACCTATTATTCTAATTATATAATGAATTGGCAACTAAAATAACAAAATTATAGAGATGGAAAATAGAAGATGTTCTAGTTTGGAAGTGAGGTGTCCCCCAAAACCTCACGTGTGAGACAATACAAGAAGTTACAGAGAAGTGATTGGATTCTGAAAGTCTTAAACCAATCAGTGAATTAATCCCCTGATGGGGTTAATTGAGTGGTAACTGAAAGCAGATGGGGTGTGGCTGGAGGAGGTAGGTCATTGGGGATGTGGCTTTGGGGTATATATTTTGTACCTGGTGATTGGAGTCTTTCTCTCTGCTTTCTAGTCATAATGTGATCTGCTTCCCTCCACCACACTCTTCCACCATGTTATTCAGCCTCACCTTGAGCCTCAATGAATGGAGCCACTGTCAAGGGATTGAAACCTCTGAAACCGTGAGCCCCAAAATAAACTCTTCCACCCCTAAAATTGTTTCAGTCATATCTTTTAGTCACATACACCCATGTAACATATAAAGAAATAGCATGAGAAATTCCTTGTGGTAGTTGAAAAATTATATATTTTGTGATGATGGTTATATCAATAAATATATGTGCTAAAATTGCAAAAAAATATATATGCATACATATATACACACAAATATATGCATATAAAACTGGTATGAATAAATTTTATTCACTGTATTGATGTCAATTTCTTGGTTTTGCTATTGTAGCATAGTTATGCATAATGTCATTTTGAGGAAAACTGAGTGAAGATATGTGGAATCCCTCTTCACTACTTTTGCAACTACCTGAAAAATCTGTAATTTTTTCATCTTAAAATCAAAACAAAATAAACAACTCTAGATCCTCACCTAACATTTTATACAAAGATTGACTTCAGGTATATCAAATGGAAATATAAAAAGTAAAACTACAAGGTCATTCAAAAAATGAACAAGAATGTCTGAGTGACACAGAGGTAGGCAATAAACATGATAAAATTTAGAAAACAGAAATCATAACCTAAAATTTTACTAAGTGGATTACATACAAATTAAGGTTAAGTATTTAATGAAGATACAATATAAAAATTTATAGGCATGTGATACAATTAGAGAAAGTATTAGAATGTCTAAAATTGACAAGGGAACAATATCTAAATTATAGAGGGAGCTCATAAACTAAAAATACAAAAACAACAAACTCACAAAAAATATGGGCAGAGGTTGAGAACAGGAAATGTTGAGATGATAAATTTCAAAACCCTAATAAGCATATGAAAGGATGCAAAACATAAATCATAATATGAGAAATGAACACAAAATAACCTTTATATCTACTAGTTTAGAAAAAAAATTAAAAGCTAGAAAATGTCAACTGATGATATGGGCATGAAAACTTCCTCTTCCAGTAGTATTATATGTTGAAACAACTAATCTGGCAATAAGTATTTAAGTTAAATATACTCAATTACATATAAATACAGTACATTTATAAAGTTATATATTTATAAATTTATATCTAATATAAATTCTAAGTCAGGTCTTTAAGAACTAAGCATAAGTGTTGAGGTTGTGGCTCAATGGTGGAGTGTTTGCCTTGCATGTATGAGGCACTAGGTTTAACTCAGTAACACATAAATATAAATGGAGATATTAAGTCCATCTACAACTAAAATAAGAAAAGAAGAAGAAGAACCATGCACAAGACTGTTTATTACATTATTTGGAATGGAAGAGAGATGGGGCATTCTGTGCATCAGTTACTGCTCACTTGTGGGTACAGAACGTGGAGAACTGTGGAGCAGTCAGAAGCAGTGAATTAGTGTACCTATAGCAATATGAATAGATCCTAAAATAGCACTTGGTAAAAAACAGTTGGAAATAGTGGTATAAAACACATTATTATCAAATAATTTTAAAGGAGTAAAACATTCACAGTTTGCAAGAGTAAATGCAATATAGAAGTTGTTGATGGAAGGTTTTGAATAGATGTGTGGAATGTGGATTGAGGGTACTACGGCTTGCATATGGATAGAGTACTCCAAAGTTTCATGTGTTAAAAGCATGATCTGCAGGGTGGTATGATTGGAATTGATGGAACTATTAGGAAATGGGTCCTAGTGAGGGGTTCTTAGGTCATTAAAGGTAAGCCCTCAGAAAGGATTGTAGGATCCCTCTATCTCAGTGTCTGCTTGCTTTTTGGCTTCTGTTGTAAGTAGTTGGCTTTACCATGCACTCCCCATCATTGCCATCTGTCACCCTCACCAGAGGCCCAAATTACTGGGGCTGACAGATTGGATCTTGGATTGCAACCTCCAGAGCCATGAGCTAAATAAATTTTTATAAGTTAATTATCTCAGGTATATCATAATAGTGACAGCTGACTAATTCAGAGGGAAAATAATTAATTAATTAATTAATGAGAGGAAAATTATGAAGACTAATTATGAAAACATACTATTGCTATGGTTTTAATGTTGAAATGTAATCCCTATTGTGAGGTATTAAAATGGTAGAAACTTAATCCAACTAAATCTAATTTTGTATTTAGAGGTAGAGTCCTTGGGAGGTGGTTTGGATTAAAAAGGGTCATCAGGGTAGAGCCCCTATGGTTAAATACTGGTGGCTTTATGAGAGTAAGAGACCAGAGTATAGTCTCCCCTAGCTTGTCCTTTACCACGTGATGCTCTGATCTACTTCATGACTCTTAGAACAGAACTATGAGCCAAAATAAACCTTTGTCATTAGCAACAGAAAACTAAGATGAACATGATCAATTGTAACATCTGAATCTGAGGTTAAAATAAAAATAACAACATATTAGAAACAACTAGTTATAAAGCCGAAATCTTAGTTTTGCCCTTAATAAATTGTATAAACTTCTAAGAGACATTTACATTCTCCCTGGTTTCCTCATCTAAAAAAGGAGGTAGTTGGATTTCACTAGATAATCTCCCTTATCATATTTTCACAGTTTTACAAGTCTGTAATAATAGAGATCAATCCATTAAGCTTTTCCCCCAATTTTTTATTGTAAGAAAATATACATAAGATTTACTATCATAACAATTTTAAGTGTATAGTTCAGTAATGTTGAGCACATTCATATTACTATACAATAATCATTAGCATCTATCTTCAAAACTCTTGCAGAAATGAGACTTTTTGCACATCAAAGAAAAATTCCCCACCTCCTAACAACTCTGGCAACCTTCATTCTACTTTCTGCCCTTATGATTTGATTACTCTAGGTTCTTTATATGAGTGGAATAATGAAATATTTGTCTTTTTGTGACTGGCTTATTTTACTCAGTATAATGTCTTCAGAGTTCATCCATGTTGTAACTTATATCAGATTTTATTCTGAAAGCTGAATAACATTTCATTATATACTATTCCATATTTTATTTATCCATTCATCTGTCAATGAACATTTGTGTGGTTTAGACATTTTAACTGTTGTGAATAACGCTACTGTGAACATAGGTTTACAAATATCCTTTTGTGAGGTTTTAGATATGAAGTGTCCCCCAAAGACTAGTGTAATGAATGTTTGGTCCTCAGTGCAACAATGTTCAGAAGGTGTGGTCCTTGGGATGTTATTGGATCATGAGATCTCTGACCTCATCAGTGGGTTAGTTTATTGAGATATTCATCATTTGAATGGACTGTTAGGGGATGATAGAAAGTATAGGAGGTAGGACCTAGTAGAAAGCAAAGTGGTCCTTGGGGTCATGCTCTTAGGGAGTATATTTTGTTCTTGGCTCCATCTTCTCCTGCTCTCTGCTTTCTGGGTCCTATGGGTTGAGCAGCTTTCTTCTTTCACATCTTTCTACTATGATGTTCATCTGCCTCACCTCAGTCCCAGAGCAGTGGAGTCAGCTGACTGTGGAATCAAACCTCTGAAACCATGAAGCAAAATAAATCTTTCCTTCTTTAAGTTGTTCATGTCAGATATTTTGATCACAAAACCAGAAATCTAACACACCCATCAAGACTCGATACTTATGGGAATGTACCCAGATATAAAATTGCTGCTGGAGGGGCAGGGGCTGTAGCTCGGTGGCAAAGTGCTTGCCTAGTACATGTGAGGCACTGGGTTTAATCCTTAGTACCACATAAAAATAAACAAGTAAAAGTTATGAAACATTAAAAAATGAATTGCTGCTGGAACATATGGTAAAATCTATTCTCAATTCTTTGAGGAACCACCATGATAAATTCCACAGTAACCATATAATTTTACATTGCCACAAATAGTATACAGGGTACCCATTTTTCTATACTCTTATAAAAACTGGTTATATAATTTTCTCTCTCTCTCTCTCTCTCTCTCTCTCTCTCTCAATAGTTGTCATCCTAATAGGTATAAAGTAGTATTTCATATTTTTTTTTTGGTACTGGGTACTGAACCCAGGGGTGCATAATTACTGAGCCACATCCCCAACATTTTCTATTTATTTTGTTAAATTTTGAGACAGATTTTCCCTGAGTTGCTTAGGGCGTCCCTAAGTCGCTAATGTTGGCTTTGAACTTGCAATCCTCCTGCCTTGGCCTTTTCAGTCATGAAGATTATGACATGTGCCATCAGGTCCACCTCATTGTGGATTTAATTCTCATTTTCTAATGATTAGTAATGTTAATAATATTTCCAGATGCTAGTGGCTATGTGTGTACCATTGAAGAACTGTCTATTCAAGTCCTTCACCTGTTTTTCTTTTCTTTTCTATTATTTCTTACATACATGACAATAGTGGAGTGCATTACATTCACCTGTTTTTTAATTAAGCTATTTTTATTTGGTGAATTCTAGGAGCTCTTCATGTATTCTACATATTAATTATTATCAGATATGTGATTTTTTATTTTTAAAATATTTTGTAGTTGTCATTGGATCTTTATTTATTTATATGCAGTGCTGAGAATCAAACCCTGTGCCTCACACATGCTAGGCAAGCGCTTTACCACTGAGCCACAACCCTAGCCCTGATATTTGATTTTTAAATATTTTCCCCCATTGTGTGGATTTGCTTTTCACCTCATGATAGTCTTCTTTGATGCATGGATGATCTTAATCTTCATGAAGTCAAATTTATCTGTTTTTGTCTTTTGCTTTCTGTGCCTGTCATGTCATATACCAGAAATTACTGCCAAATCCAATATTGTGAAGCTTTTGCCTTATTTTTTTCCTCTATGAGTATTATATCTTTATCTCTCCTATTTAGGCCATTGATCCATTTTGAGTTAATTTTTATATATGGTGTTAAGTAATGCTTCCTCTTCATTCTTTTGCATGTGAATATCCAGTTTTCTCAGCACCATTTGTGAATGACTCTTCTTTATCCCTTGAATACTTTTGGTACCCTTAATAAAAGTCATCTATCACATATGTAAGAGTTTATTTATCAGTTTTCTATTATATTTCACTGATATATTTGTCTGTTTATATGCCAGTACCATGCTGTTTTGATTTTGTAGTTTTGTAGTAAGTTTTTAAAATTAATCAGTTTATTTTTTTAATGGTACCAAGAAGGATTAAATCTAGGGGCACTTGACCACTAAGCCCCATCACCAGAACTTTCTATTTTTCATTTTGAGACAGTGTCTTGGTCAGTTGCTGAAAGTCTCGATAAATTGATGCAGCTGGCATTGAATTTGCAATTCTCCTGCCGCAGTATCTCAAGCTGCTGGAATTATGGGCATGTGCCACCACAATTGGCTTATTCTCATTTCTCATTTAATAATTTGGGTCTTTGCTCATTGTTTTGTAGTCAATCTAACTAAAGGTTTTTAAATTTTGCTCAAGTTTTTGAAGAACCAACTTTTGGTTGAATTAGTTTTATCTACATTTTTTTTTAGTCTTTGCTTCACTTATCTCTTCTTTAGTCTTCATTAATGCCTTCCTTCTGTTAGCTTTCAGATTAGGTTTTTTATTCCTACTTCCTTAAATTGTGGAGTTAAGTTGTTGATTTAATGTCTTTATTTCTTATAACTGTGGACTTGGCATTGTTTTTGCTGCATCCCATAAGATTTGGCAATTGTGCTTTTATTTTTATTTATCTCCATATATTTTCTAATTGATCCATGATCTTGATTGTTTCAATATAATCTTAATTTTACAAATTTGTGAATTTTCTAGCTTTCCTTTTGTAATTTATTTCTAACATCATCTTGTTTGAGTCAGAGAAAATAATTAGTGAGATATCATCTTTTAAAATCTATTGAGACTTAATTTGTGGTCTAACATATGGTCTGTTTTGAAGAATGTCCCATATTCACTGAGAAAAATGTGTATTCTGTTGTTAAGTGTTCTATACATGTTTGTTAGATATTTTGGTTTGTTCATTATATTGTTTAAATACTTACTTATATTCTGTTTGTTCTATTCAATAAAGTGAGGAATTGAATTCTCTAACTATTATTGTGAAACTATCCTTTTACTTATGTGAATTTTTGCTTCATGTAATTTTAATGCTATTACATGTATAATATTTTAAATATAATTTGTGCTACACCTGCTGAGTTATTGGTGTTCAATGGAGAAATAATTACAGTAGATGGCCATCCCATGAAAGAATATTATAACATGGTATATCTTGCTTAACATATCTCTAAATTCCCAGATAAATTCTGATTACAAAGTTTTTATCAAAGAGAACAATATGAGAAACAGAGAGTAATAGGTTGATACTCACATGAGAGGTAGAATTTATTGTACTGATAGTGAGAAAAACAAAGTAGAATGACTTAAAACCTGAGGTACAGGTGGCTTACTTCGTTCTTTACTACCTTTGTATATCTTGTGCACACAGACAGTAAAGCCTTATTAACCCAAACTCCATTAGTTTGGAATCTGTAATAATCTTAACATGCACAACCTAATTTTTGTGTGTATTATGGACACACACACACACACACACACACACACACACACGTCTACTCATCAAATAAATAAGACTGAGAAGGATCCCACTTCTGCTGATGCTTTTGTATAGAATGAACATGCTAATTACAAATTATTATTTACTCACTAAAGCCATGATGGAATTCTGTTAAGACTTGAGGCCAAGTTCTGTCTACTTCTCCCCTGAGATAATTAAACTGCTTTTATTTTAACATTTTATTTAACTCAGCTTGGGCTTTCCCTCCAAAGAACTGATGAATTAGTCTATCTGGACCAATTTGAATGGATTTGACTATTTGGACATGTGTGAATACACTATCCCATATGGTCAAATGATAAATTCATTTGTCAGGGTTTAGCCAGGAAAAAAAATGTTTTCCCTTTTTCAATAGTGTTTCAAAGGATAAACATCTTTTTATGGTACTGCTTTCACAATGGAGCTCTGTTTCTATACATGAGGTTTTAAATGCACTTTATTTATTACAGGCCATGAATGTACTCTGTACCACAGGACTCCCTAATGGGAAGCTGGCTACCCCACAGTTTGGGTCTGGTGGGCCAGGGCAGTACAGTCCGATGGTCTGTAATAGAAAATCAAACAGGTCATTTCACAGCCATCAAACACATGCAGAGCTGCCTTACTGGTTTATATACCTCTGTCTTTTAGGATATAAAATAATTTCTTACTTTATAAAAACAGTACTCTCTCTTATGTAATCATTTAATTTACATATAAAGGCTGTACTTAGTAAAAATATATGAACCAAAATTGTAACAAAATTCCAAAACCATAAACTACCTTTGCAGAATGCACTTTCTTTTCCCTTCTCTTGAAAAGCTTCATTGCTTTTAGGACAGGAGATATTACTTCAGAACTCAAGATTTAAAGCATTTTCTCTGGCCCATAATAAGAGTAATAAAGCTTTTTATTGTAAAAAAGACTGTAAATATATTTAGCAATAATTTCTACAGCTCAGAAGTGGTTCAATTTCTACAGTGGGAAATATGAGTCTCATGACATTTAGGTGCTATCAAGAATTTCCACTACTCTCTTCACTGATCCCTGTACTGTTGGTGATGCTGAACTATAATTATGGCAGAGAAAGATTCACTAAGGTGAATAATGTAGCAAATTCTTCTTTAAGTATGGAAGAACAAAAGTGAGAGGAAGAGATTAAAAGCCAATTTCTCCTCTCCCAAAGTTTTGGAAAATATTTATCTGTAAAGAGAGGGAAGTAGATAGAGTTTTGACCTGCCAACTGGATTTCAGTTGAAACCAGGGCTCTGGATGAGAAATAGGGTAGAAAATCAGAGGTGCTAGACCCTTCAGGATGATGCAGTGTTTGCACAGATGAGTGGTAACCAAGATTGCAAAGTTTAAGCAATTTTCTGGGAGGTAAGGGAGGAGGAGTTCTCAGAGTTGAAAAAAGGAACAATAAATTATCTCATAGAACTAGGGTTTCTAGTGCTCAAAGACTTTGCCCCATATATTTCTGTCTTTCTGAAAGTCAATAGCTGCTAGGAGGAACTCAAAATCTTTCAATGCTAATAATTTTTATTGTGATTTCCAGCAGAAATTCTTTTTGAATTAGAAAAAATACAGGATGCAATAGACAGAAATGCCCCTTGAAAACAAACTCTAGGCAAAAATTGAGTCACTGTGTATTCATGAAAGATTTTTTATATCCTGATTTTATAGTTATAACTATTTTTTTGTTTTAAGATACTTTCAATATGTCTTAGAATATTACTTAAGAAAAATATGGATTAAGAATAATTAGAAAAAACACTAATTTGAAGGAACTGAATTTGGATTTCCAATATGGTCTGAAAATATGAGGGTTATTTGAATAATTTACCTTCAGTTATGATTATAGAAGTTCAGAAAATTAAGTAAGCATTCCAATATTGAAGAGCTAGAAGATGGAGAGACAACTTCAGTTGAGTATAGAATTTATCAGAGCTTGCATTTTATGTATTTTTTGGAATAACACTGCAGGCAATATTATGCCTGAACATTTACATTCCTTGGATAATTGATTCAGCTTGATTCTTTAGTAGTTCATATCTACTACTTCCTTCTGTTCTCAAAGATATTATATATCTCCTCATTCCTACATTATGATACAATTCTAGCAGGTATTCTGGCTTCTAGTCTCTTCCTTATTCTATTTCTCAGAATTAAATCTTGGTCAGAAATTAATGTCCTTCTCTAACTTTTGTTTTGTTAGTCCAACCCCTTACTCAGATTATTTGCTGTTATACAAAGATGGTGACCATATACTCTAGTTTGCCTTGGATGGTTTCAATATATACATGTCATCCTAAAATAGAAATTAAGTACTTTCATTCTTAAAAGTACCCAAGTTTGGATCATAAATTATATATATGCTTTTTCCCTCATGTAACCCATTTTTTCAGTTACTTCGCCTCATATCTTTGAGCCACAATTACTCTGCCTCCTTCAAGATAATTCACTAAGTGTCCTATGTAAAAATTGATGTCATGTAATTCTACTCTGCCTTCATATAATTTCTGCTTCAATTCCAATCATCTCTTTACAAGAATGAATGCATTCATTCTTTCAACAAATATTTTGTGCACACCTATTATAAGTGGCACTGTTCTAAGTGTTGGAGTTAGAGCAGGACAGACGAGGTCTCTGCTTTCATGGAGCTCCTATTCTAAGAAGTCCTTCAGCACTTGGAAATGGAGCAAGCACTACTATATTTGTATTTGCTCACGTGGATTTATTCTCTTTTCTCATTGTCTTCTCTCTAATATCCCATCATTTTGAAAAATAATGAAGATAAGTGAAAATATGATTCTTCCCATGTCAACATCCCCCCTTGCCATATATAGACAAGATCTGGCAACAGTAGTGATTTGAGAGTATTTTCTAGTATGCCAATGAGAGAGTCTCAATGGGGAGTTCCAGGCTGTTTGTAACATAACAGTGGGGATCTGTATCCTTAGGCTTATACCATAGAAACAAAATCCTCTTTGTGGAGTTCAAAGGAAACAACATATACATGATTGTCAAAAACATCATGCTTTGAAGCTTTACAAACTTAGTTAGTCATCATGTTTAAACCCTATCACTCTTACAGAGCAGAGTTCCACCACAGAGCCCAGGCAGTCATGTAAGTCCTCTCTCACTAGTTCTTACAATCACCCCAGAAAGATTCCAGACATGTCACTAAGAGTAGTAGGCATGCATTAATTAGAAGGGATAGAAAGAGGGAAACAAGGGACTATTTTAGTCAGTTGTTTTCACTGCTATGATTAAAAGACCTGAGAAGAACAGGTAAAGTTTATTTGGAGGCTAATGGTTTCTGAGCTTTCAGTCTATACATAGCTGGCTTCATTCCTTGGGGTCAGGGTGAGGCAGAACATCAAGGTCAAAGGATAAGAGAAGCTGAATGACAAAATATATATCCCAAAGACATGCCCCAAATGACCTACCTCCTCCACCCACCTTTTCTAGCCCTATCAGACTTCAGTTACCACTCAGTTAATCCCTATAAGGGTATTAATTCACTGATAGGGTTAAGATTTTCAAAATGCAATCATTTATCCTCTTAACCTTCTTGCGTTACCTTACACAAGAACTTTTGGGGAGCTCCTCACATATAAACCATAAAGGGACATTCTTAAGGGAGATAGTGGCTCTTTTCAGGTAGAAGAGGGATAGCACATCTCTTTTGCCTTCCAGTTATATTGGGGTTTCAGGGAAGTGTCCAGAAAGTCCTGTCTAGGTCCACCTCTTTTCTTTTTACTGATAGCAGGATTTCCTCAGCCTTTCAAGTCTGTACATGGTAAAGGTCCAAGGCAACTCTGGGTCACTTTGACCCACATTGATTAGTTCTAATTGGAGCTTGTTCTTACAGATTTTGTGGTTAGGGGGAATTAACCTATCCCTCTGACTTCTTGGATCTGGTCTGTGTAAGGGTCACAAAATTTGCTCCCCTTCAGGGTAACTTGTGTTCCTCTTACAAACAGGGAGGAGAATTTCTTCAGACCTGCATTCCTCCTACAGATAACAGGCTGTTTGTTTAGGAAAGTAGCTTATCCTATTGAATTAAGTGAGGCAGAGCTGCAGGTAAATTGGTTTTTAAAAGAAAGCATGTGTTGGGCTGGGGATGTGGCTCAAGTGGTAACGCGCTCACCTGGCATGCGCGGGGCGCTGGGTTCGATCCTCGGCACCACATAAAAATAAAATAAAGATGTTGTGTCCACCAAAAACTAAAAAACAATAAATAAATATTAAAAAACTCTCTCTCTCCCTCTTAAAAAAAGAAAAAGAAAAAGAAAGCATGTGGGGTCAGCACAGTAAGCTCAGTTTATAGAATTATCCCCTTAACATCATGTTACCACCACTCACATCTTTCTGTTCCCTATCACTACTAAGTACACATACACCTTTCTCATTCTTTAAGAGCAGAAAGTGCAAATGTTCCTCAACTTACTAAAGGATTATGTCCTGATAAACCATCATAAGTCAAAAACATTGTATGTTGCAAATGCATTTAGAAGCAGAAGAAACAGATGGGCATTTTGTAGACATGACAGGATGTAAAAATGCAAAACACAATATCCTAAAATTGCTAGCAACACAGAACTCTGTAGACTATTAGTTGTTTACCATCATGATCACATGGATGACAGGAAGCTGCAGCTTGCTGCCACTGCTCAGCATGGAGTGACAGTATTGTATCACATATCACTAGCCCAGGAAAAAAATAAAAATTTGAAGAATGGTTTCTACTGAATGTGTATAGCTTTTTCATCATCTTAAAGTTAAAATAAAATATCATAAGTGAAGCAATTCTATGTTGGGATTCATATGGATTTAAGAGAAAGTAAAGGAGAACTATTAAAAATCTAGATTAAAAAAATCTTTGCAACCTATGGCTTTGTAGATTTGGGTCAAAACCAGCTTAGCAAATTGGTGTGAGTTGAGGTGAGAAATGACAAAAATGTCAATGAAAATGGCACACTCGTTATTGTTTTCTTAATCCCACTTCTTTATGTGCATTTTACTGGAAAAAAATTTCAGGGGGTGATAATAGAGGCTTGGGAGAAAAATGGGGCACATTCATTCATACCCATACAATTTTGATTAGTTGTATTCTGTTATGATTCTTTAGTTCTTTGTTTCAACTTCAAATCTTAAAGAGCAAGAACTATGCCTTCTAGTTCACTACTGCATTCATTCATTCTGCTAACATTGATTGTCTACTATCTGAAAGGCATTTTACTAGGTCCTAGGTCACAGTAGTGAATGAAAAAGACAAAAATTGTCACCCTTTATATTTGCCACAATGCCTTCCACAATGTGCATGCCAATGAATGAAAGTCTTGACCCCAAACATGCCCTGCAAGGAATTGAAATGCTTGCATAAGGATAAAAGAAATGTATTTTACTGCCAGTTTCTTATATTTCTTTTGGGAGTTTAAATTGATGGTTAATTTGAAAGGATAGTTGTTCTTCTGTTTGAGAGTCCTAATATTCTTAGCTTCTTGGCAAAATTTTCTGTGGGTTGGTAATGGGCTGTATCTATAGAGGGTTTTTAGGCTCATTCTAATTCAGTTTCCAAGCTTAAATAATAGTAAGAAAACTGTAGGAAAGAAGTGAGTGGGTCTGGGAAGAAAGGTAATGTTTACTGAGTATTTTCTTTGTTCAGACACTATGCTAAGTGTTTATGTCAGCTAGTAATAATTTTTATTAATCACAAAGAGATTGTCAGGCTCAAAAATTGGAAACCACTTTTTTCTAGGTTCAAGGCAACAAGAACAAGACACTTCTTTTTTCTTTAAATTACCTTTATTTTGTTTATTTTATTTTTTTATGTGTTGCCAAGATCGAACCCAGTGCCTCATGCATGCTTGGCAAGCACTCAAACACTGAGACACAACCGTGGCCCAACACTTCTTAAAATAAATTTGGGTGCATGTGTCATCACATTTTGATAACATTAATGTATCTTTGGAAACTTTGTATTTTCCAGGTTTATATATTGTTATGGTTTCAATATTAGATGTCCCACAAAAGTTCACTGTGAGATAGTACAAGAAAGTTTAGAGGTGAAATGATCAGGTTATAAGAACCTTAACTTAATCAGTGCATTAATCCACCTGAATGTATTAACTGGGTGGTAACTATAGGCAGCTAGGCTGAGTCTAGAGGACGTAGATTATTGAGGGCATGTATTTGGAGTATACATTTTGTGCTCTGACCTTATACTCTATCTACTTCCTGGATCCCCTATTCCTAGCTACTCTTTTTGCCATAATGTTCTGTTTTACCTCAGGCACTGAGCAATAGAGTCAGCTACCTATGAATTGAAACCTCTGAAATGATAAGCCCCCAAATAACCACTTTTCCTCCCCTAATTATTCTTCTGAAGTCTTTTGGGCATAGCAGCAAAAAAGCTAAAACATGTACTTTGGAAATATAGAATCTATTTGAAAATGGGAATTTCTGATAAAATGTGTTATTCAAAATGACACTACAAATGTGGAACATTAACAACAAAAAAACAATGATAAACCTTCATCATTCTAAACAATACAAACATCCCCAATGGTAATTACAAATTATTTTCAAATTGTTAGAATAAATGGAAAAATGTCTTGCTCAGTTGGAAGTAACTTATGGCAATAATTGTTTCATAAGTTCAGCTTATTAATATTTAGAGGACTATGGAAAGTAATTAGGAGACATTTAAAACAATGAAGGCTTAGAGTATAAAGTTCTGTGCATATCAACTGTACTTACTGTACATAGGCAAGACATGTCACTTTCCTAAGCATTCTCACTCCCTGTCATCACTTCTTTTTGTGTCCAAAATTTCTCTCACCCTTTGCTGCACAGAGGTCCCCCCTCCTCAATCATTGTCACACTTAGCTTTACCCTTCTTGGCCTTAGGCCATGAGTGGCAAAATGAAAATCCTCTGGGGAATTGGCAGACAATATGAAGAGTTACACCTGGTGTGAGAGACATGGTGGGTGATTGGGACTGTGCCAGAAGAGGGTATGTGCCCTTTCAAAAGTGGCAAATACCATGCCAGTTATTGCTATGCAGGAATTCTGACCTACTGTTTCTAGATCTGATTTTTCAAAAGAAACTAGAAATCCAGATTGTCTTGTGAATTATCCCCACATGGAAATGTTAGCTTCTTTTCTACCACAATGCCCCACACCCTTCCATACCCACCCAGAGATAAATAATAATCTACCTATTCTGTGTTTTTTTTTTAGATTCTACTGGGTAATATCATTCACTAATCCTTCTTAAGGTGTTTACTTTTGACAGTGTTTTAGTGTGCCTTCAAAGCTAGTTTGCATTTAAACTGGGGATAATGCTTTCCTTAGGAAGGGTTTGATATCTAATGGTAGCTGGCTATTAGGATGAAGAGCTGTTTTCAAGAAAGGGTTACTGTGGGTTCTTTCAAATCATAACAAATATAAGGTGGTTGGCTCAGCCAATATATTAAGCCTGCCATGCTCCAGGCTAATCTTACAGGTGTGAACTGAGCTCAATTCAATCCAAAACACATTTATTTATTAAAACTCTACTATGTGCTAATCAACTTTTTTTTTAAACTGGAAAACTTTATTTCTTTGAGGAAAATGCCTTTTTGTGGAGAGAGGAAACTTTGGTTAAAAGAATGGTAGTCAGCTCCTGCAATCATAACAAAATATTATAGACTGGGTCATTTAAACACCAGAAATTTGTTTTCTCATGGTTCTAGAGGTTAGAAATTCAATATCAAGGTGTAGTATGTTTGGTTTCTGGTGAAGGCTCTCTTACTATCTTGCAGACTGCAACCTTCTTGCTGCGTTCCCACATAGGATAGGGAAAAGGGTAGAGAGTAAGAGAAAGCAAGTGTTCTGGTGTCCTTTACAAGTATACTAGACTCATTGGGAAGGTCCTACACTCATAACCTCCTTAATTGTCTCCTTAAAACTCCATCTCCTAATACATTTGGTGTTAAGGTTTCAACATATGAATTTGGAAGGGATACAGTTCAGTCCATATCAGTAGGTGATAAATGTTATAGAATATAGGAATATTTGTTTAAAATATTAATCTCTTAATATACAATAGTATGTTATTCAGAAATAATAATAATATGCATTAGTGACCTGTTCTGTAATTTGTAGTGATTTTGTCATTTAAATTTATGTAGGCCAATTTTAAAAAAGCAAATTTCTTTTTACAAAGAAACAGTCAATATGCTGATTTTGTTTCTGTGTATTTTATATTCTTTTTCTACTTTATTAGTTATTATTCTGAATCTATGTTCATGAAGGAATTTAACCAATGTACACAATAAAAACTAGTCCCTTAGCAACCAAAAATGCTTCAAAGTTTAGTCTTAGAAATTATTGACATTTTATTTTTAAATATATTTTTAAATCTATAAGTCAAGAATGAAGTAAAGATAAATAGAAATTTTTCCAGTTAAACCTGAAATAAGAAAATATGCCAACAGAACAGTATCTAATATGCTAAGATAAACCCTCCTCTAACTTAGTTTGTGTTCTGTTTTTTTATTCAGATGGTTAATTAAAAACAACATTAGGCAATTACTATGAGCCAAATCATAGCTAGGTACCACAAAGTAAATAAAAGCAGATAAGGCACAGTTCTTGTTCTCAAGTAGATTGAAGTTTATTTGGGAAAGGATTTCATATGCACAGAATACATGGAGAACTGTTAAATTAAATTAAAGTGTCCAGTTCAGAATATCAAAGCATGAAGAGTTCAGAAAGGCATATAGTTGGCCTGAGTTAAGTAGCCAGAATTGCTGAGTATCAAGATGACTGAAAACATCAGATGTTGGCAAGGATATGAAGCAGCAGGAACTTTCACTCGTTGTTGGCAAGAGCATAAAATGACACAAAGACTTTAGAGAAACATCTGAGAGTTTCTTATAAAACTAAACATAATGGATGCACCTTTGGGGGGGGGCTTAGAAAACCATACTCCAAAGTATCAGCCTTGAGCATGCTGAAAACTTTGAACTAAAGAAGATTAGAAGATCTCAGAAGTAGACTCAGAACCAAAGACTCTATGAATGTATCCTATATGTAGCCCATCTTTTCCCCCCTGAAATGAATCATAGAAACCATGATTCCTCTTCCCTAATGTATGTCTTTTGTAGTTTGGATATGAAGTATCCCCTAAAAACTCCTACATTAATGCAAGAATGTTCAGAGATGAAATGAATAGATTCTGAGAGCTGTAACCTCATCATTAAATAAATCAATTTGAAAGATTAATAATTTGGACTACTGGGTGGTTAACTGTGGTCAGGTGGGGCATGACTGGAGGAAGTGGGTCACTGGAGGTATGCCCTTGGTGACTATATCTTGTCCCCTGACTCTTCCCTCTTGCACTCTCTGCTTTCTGGCTACCATTAGATGAATAGCTTTCCTCCTCTGGGCCATTCCACGATGATGTTCTGCCTTACCTAAGGCCCAGAGCACTGGAATTAGCCAATAATGGACTGAAACTAGGAGCCAAAATAAATTTGTACTCCTCTGAGTTGTTCTTGTTAGGTATTTTGGTCACAATGATAAAAATCTTACTAACACAGTGTCATTGAAATTAGAAACCCTCTGCTCAATGTAAGTCATAAAACCTGGAAATATTGTTCCAATCTTCCCCTACCCTTCTGACTTGGCCATAAAAAAAATCTGACCTACTATGTTCAGTAGTAGATCATAAAATTCTCATTTAGAAGTGATCCATAGCTGAGAGGTAGAAATGCTACACAAGAAAGCCAAGAAGAATGTGAACAGATAAACTTTGCTTGATTTTCACCTTCAGTCTACTACCATTAGATCGTATCTTTTGCCCAATCATATTTCTACACTGCTGTACATATTTATTGGAACTAAGCATAAAAATATACAATTTTCTCTGGGTCTTTGGGTCTTCATTTCTGAAGACTCCTAATTTGATCCAATAAATTTGTTATATTTTATTCTTCTTATCCTGTTTTTTATTAAGAGTGTCAACTATGACCCATAAGGTGGGTGAGGAAAGGTATCACATCTTGTCACCTCATACCTTGAAAACCTTATGCTAAATGAAATAAACCATACGGAAAGGCCAAATATTAAAATATTCTACTTGTATGAGGGACGCAGAGTATGCAAATTCAAAGAGACAGAAAATAGAACAGAGGATACCATTACCAGAGGCTGAGGTTTGAAGGGATGTGAAATTATTTTTAAGTGAGTACTCAGCTACTGTTTAAGATGATGAAATGGTTCTGGAAATGGACAGTAGTAATGCTGGTACAACACTGTGAATGTATTTAACACAACTTAATTGTATAATTGAAATGGTAAGTTTTATATTGTATATATTTTACAATAATTAAATAATCACACAGAGTGAAGTGAAAAATTTAGAGCATATTACAAACCAAAACTCAAAAATCTATATATAAACCACCCCAATTATTCAGCAGCTCCAAATTTAGTAAAAGAAATAAAAATATGTACAAAACAACCTACAAAAACATTTTACAAGAAACTACAGTTATTTATACTAACCAAACCCTGGATACAGATCAAGGTATTCACTGACAGGAAAATATATGAACAAACTATGGTGTAGGCATACAATATATTAGTATTATTCATAGAGCAACATGGATTAATGTCAAATACATCATGCTGAAGGAAATAAGACAGTATTTATGTAAATAAAACAGTATCTACAGTATTTATGTAAATAAAACAGTATCGACTATCTGACCTCATCTATATGAAATTCTAAAAGGGCAAAACTAATTTATGATGGAAATTATCAGATTAATGTTTCCCTCTGTGCAACAAGGAATTGACTAGAAGGGACAGAAGAAAACTACTGAGTGATGGTGAAGTTCTACATCTTGATAGGCCTTTGGCTTCCACATGTATGTGCATTTGTTAAAACTCATTAAATAATAGTTACCATTTGTATATTCCATTAAATAAAAATTTTCCCTAACCAAAAGGAATGTAAAAAATATTGAAATCTAGTTAATGACATACATCCTAAAGATTTGGAGATGAAAAAAAAAAAAACGATGTCTTAAAAAATGTTTTGGAATATATCAAAAAATAAGATGGATTAATGGATAGGTACAAGGAGGGGGAGATGGAATAAAACAAATAAAGCAAAATGTTAATTGGTTATAGAATCTACATAGTGATATACGGATCTTTACTTTCTCAATGTTGTAAATGATATTAGTGGAAAGTGTGAGAATTGAAGTGGGCCTTTAAGTGTGTGGGAAACATTTTTATTGGTCTAAGGAGAAGACATATCATTGTCTTCCAGGGTAATCATGGTTATTAAAGGCTCATTGAATAGAATGGAAAGATAATGGTGCCACAGTCTGGCTGGGCAAAATAACCAGGGGGTGACAAAAAACTTGTGAAGGGTTGAAACAGTGGGAGCCATTTTATTACGGGACAGTAGAGGTATATATATCCAACTAATTACACACAGCTTAACTTAATTAACATCATCTAGATACAGCAGTCAGTCATTAAGGAATCCTCATCATCTTAATGACTCGCTGGTTGCCGCGTCCCCTCGCCAGCAAAGGAAACACGACACAGGATTCTTCCTTCAGCAGTTTATTCAGGCCTTTGTTTAGACATGTCTTTTAGCTTGTTTCTCTTTACTACTACTACTACTCCTACTGCTACTCCTATTACTACTCCTACTACTACCACTACTACTACTACTACTACTCCTACTGCTACGTGCCCCAGCCTTAATAAAGCAGATAAAGCCCCAATGCACAACTGCCACGTGGATCTTTCTCATAGGGTGTTTTACAGCTACGTGCCAACTCTCCCAAAATAAGGAGTTGTTTATCACAGGCCACGGTGCTTATCAGCGCCATCTTGTAATGGCGGCCACAGTACACAGAAACGGCTCACCACAACTGGTGTTACTTTACAAACCACCCCTCCTGGCAAAGTGCCAGGCACCATCTTAACTTGATTGTGGCCCTCAACATAATGGAATGGTCATGATTACCATAGACATAGCTGTACATATCTTATCAAATTGACTTCAAGAATTTTAAAGAGGGCTACAGCACTTTTCTTATATAATGAATTTACATGTACATGCATCATTTACTGTTAATATCTTTTGATGACACCAAGTGAGCTAGCCAGTTAATATGTTCATGATTTTTGTGGATAGCAGACAGGATCTGCAACAATTACCCTTGTTGTTTTCTCATGTTTCTAAGGCATATGAAGCAATGTAAATAGGAACTGTATACCTCAAAGATTGATTATTGTAATGACAGAGAATCATAAAGAGCCTAGTAATAATGTAGAACTATTAGAACTTAAAGTTTGATGTATTACAACATGTTTAAGTAAACTAGCTATTGAAATACTGTATACTGTAGCCACCAGACAAAAAGGAACAAGTAGACTGTAAATGATATGAAGGCATATAAAAGGCTTGTAAAGAGTCCAAAATAGAAGAAGTAATAAGAGATTTTTAAGTATCCAGGGATAGATTGGTAGCATTAAGTAGGAGAGACAAGACTGAAACATTTTTATGGGTTTGAAACATGATTACCTTTTGACTCAACCTGTATCACCCACTAAGATTAACATGATGTTAAATAACAATCTGTGAGGTGAACACAGAGCTTACATCCTGGGAGAAAATATTTACCCCTCACACACCAGATAGAGCACTAATCTCTAGGGTATATAAAGAACTCAAAAAGCTAAGCACCCAAAAAACAAATAACCAAATAAATAAATGTGCCAAGAACCTTAACAGACACTTCTCAGAAGAGGATATATAATCAATCAACAAATATATGAAAAATGCCCACCATCTCTAGCAATTTAGAGAAATGCAAATCAAAACTACTCTAAGATATCATCTCACTCCAGTAAGAATGGCAGCTATTATGAAGACAAACAACAATAAGTGTTGGCGAGGATGTGGGGGAAAAGTTACACTCATACATTGCTGGTGGGACTGCAAATTGGTGCAGCCAATATGGAAAGCAGTATGAAGATTTCTTGGAAATCTGGGAATGGAACCAACATTTGACTCAGCTATCCCTCTCCTCAGACTATACCCAAAGGACTTAAAAACAGCATACTACAGGTACACAGCCACATCAATGTTTATAGCAGCAGAATTCACAATAGCTAAACTGTGAAGCCAAACTAGGTGTCCTTCAGTAGATGAATGGATAAAAAAGTGGCATATATACACAATGGAATTTTATTCAGCAATAAAAGAGAATAAAATCATGGCATTTGCAGGTAAATGGATAGTGTTGGAGAAGATAATGCAAAATGAAGTTAGCCAATCCCCCAAAAAGAAAGGCTGAATATCTTCTCTGATATAAGGAGGCTGACTCATAGTGAGTTAAGGAAGGTGAGCATGGAAGGAATAGATGAATTCTAGATAGGGAAGAGGGGTGGGAGGGAAAGGGAGGGGGCAGGGGATTAGCAAGGATGGTGGAATGTGATAGACATCATTATCCAAAGTACATGTATGAAGACACAAAATGGTGTCAACATACTTTGTATACAACTAGAGATATGAAAAATTGTGCTGTATACGTGTAATAAGACTTGTAATGCATTCTGCTGTGGTTTTCTTTAAATCAATAAAAAAATTTTAAAAATAACATATGGCTGAACACCTACAAATACACTGAAGGATGTTGTGTTTTGGTGACAACGATTCTAGTGGTGAATAGGAAAGGAGTATAACACCTGGCTTATTAAAAAAAAAAAAGATTCTTCGCAGAAGGGTTTAGAAAGTTACCTTTAGAAAGGTCAGATACCAGACAAGTGCCCAGCTTTGGATATATGTAGCACTAAAAGAGAAACATAAGTGTTTATAGATAGAACATTAGAGAAAGAAACATAGAAGCATACAGAATTAATGAGAAAATGTACTATAGCAACTGTGACTAAAAAGGAAACTAGGATTAAAATAAATATGCAATGTTTTAAAGGGAAAAATATCGGAAGGACAGGCAAATGATGATTACAGAGTACCAAGTTGTCTTGCTGATTCTTTGGTCTCAGATTTGTAAAGAAGTGGGGTGTGCATGGGTGTGGACAGGGGAATAACTGCATTTAATCAGGATAAAAAGCAGGACTATCATATCTGGACTGAATGAGAAAGGGAAAACTTCTGGGGCTCACTGGCTGAGAGCTAGAACGCAGAGGGATTGGAGAGACCATGTTCCCTAGCCTCCAGGTGGTTAGGCCTAATGAAGAGATCAATCCATCAAGCCACAGACAAATCGAAACAAACAGAGGAACTCTGAGCATGGCCAAGCATAAGACAGGGACTGTCCAACATGCATTACAGATTTACACTTCCTGGAAAACAGTAAATTTCTTGGCAGCTTACAAATTCCACATGTATGTTGGGAAGATTCTAAGTGTATTTGATTTGCTCAGGAACAGGTGTAATCCATCTAAAACAAGTAGGCCATCTATTGCAAGCCGAGAATAAAAGAGAAATGAGAAAAAAATCCTTGAAGCAAATAAGTGCCAGTGTTGGCAAGAGAATCTTCCTGATCTCATCTGTAGTTACAGCTGAATAAGTACTAGCAATTTTTGGATACATGTGATTTCACCTGTCAAAGAAATGAAATTAGAAATCTGTGCCTGACTTTGCCTCACTAGTAGCATTCAGGTTTCAGTCCTTTGGAGGACATTGAAGTCAGAAACTGATGGATGAATTACAAATGATACAAAAGTAAAAGGTTCAAAGGGTTCATATACCTTCAAACTATACTTGCAGGTCTCTTCACAATATAAAGTGTGCATTTCCCATTTTAAAAATATTTAATTGTTCTTTTTTTCTAAAATAAAACAGGATTTAAAGGGAAGGCAACAGAACACAGAAATAAATATTTGCAGATTCAAAGTGTGTTAAATACTGAAATAAGAAAAGACAAATCCAACAAGCCCATACAGAAACACTGCACAATAAAGAACTTTATATAATTTATTCCTTTTGTTTAATTACAGAAGGATTAAGTTAAAAAAAATACAACCAATGCACTAGTGTGAGTATGGATATTGGCTAAATAATTAAAATTTGCATTTTCATCATCTGTATTATATGCTATATTTAGCAAATATAGCATCTGATAATTTATGCAGAACAATTATTCAGATAATCTGGTAATGAAAAGAGTTACTTTGCATTCATAAATGCTTTGTACTTATATACTGCAGTGCTTTTCAATGGAGGAGATCCAAGCCATCTGGGGTATATTACTTGGAAGATTGTTTCTGTCTATATTACAGCTAAAATCAGACACAGTACTACATTTAATAGGAACAAGAATCTATTTTCTTGACTTCCAGTACACTTTCATATTCAGTAAGTCTAAGATTTTATATAGAGAACCAGTAGGGGGTTTATATGATCCTATGACCACAGTAAAGTTCCTTTAATTGAGAAAAACTTGCTTAAAACTAACTTTAGGTATAAGGTTAACCTGAAATTGAAATCAGAAAAGAGCTGTCGTTGAAAACTGAAACACATAATTAACAAAGTTAAATCTGTTCCTACACACAGACCAACCTTTCATATAGAAATCTTTTATTTATTATTATTATTATTAGTTTTTAAAATGATAACAATCAGCAACTGTGCAAGTATTACAGGTAAAGAATTGGGAGGAAATTTAGCTTGTAATAGGCAATAGCAGGTTTTCTGACATGTAAGAAAAATAATAAGTCAAATGCAGGTTTTGGTTTCAGAGAACTCCAGGTATTAGTGTTCTGTGTAAAGGAAATAACCAATTATTGCCTTAGACTGATGGATTTTAATATGTGAAAAATATTCTATAGAGTCTAGAAACAGAAAAAGAATAGGCTTAGCCAACCCAATGTCTATGTGGATGTGTTTGGGAAAAGTTCCATGTTTCCTGCAGCAGATGAATTTTGTTATTAATAATGGCTCTCTTTCTAACTTTCACAATTCTATAGAAGTAAAAATCAAAGAGAATTATAGCTTTAAATAATGATTCCTGAGCATGAGGTTAAAAAAAAAAAACCCTAACTCTTATGCCAATCAGTTTATGACTTGAGGCATAAGTTTGATTGTCCTTATCTTAATATACAAATGTTATTATTGGCCATAAAACATAGTGCTGATTGAAACTGCTGAGTTTTGAAAAGAATTATTTCCTTTCAGTATTCAGGAAAGAAAGTAACATCTCAGTCATTTTGATATAAATTTCCCAAGGGAAGAGGAGAGACAAGGAATGTAATGCTATAGTGATAAATAAGTAAAGTTTATACCCCTGAACTGATAATTAGAACATCTATCTCTAAAACATTATTTGGGCCAAAAAAAAATTACCAGGCTCAGAAAAATTCAGATGTTGAAATAGAAGAGAAGTGTTGGAGAATTATAGCACTTCGCTAGAACAAGTTGGTTGGGTACCAGAAATGTACTTTTCTAATAAGAATGAACATGCTTATCCTTCCTCTTCCTCTTTCTCTTCCCCTTTCTGTGGATTGAGGAGTACCTCATCTGATTAGCGAAATTCAAAGGAATGTTTGACTCTTTGGTTCTGTTGCTGAGTGGAAAGGTCAGTTCAACTTTGGGCTGATGCAAGAAACACCAATTGTTATTGTAGGTTGTGTGCAATCAGATTTACAAGCACTACAGACAATATTTTGATTCCTATCTGACTCCTGTGTGCATTTTTCAATTGGTTCAAAAAAATCTATAAAAAGGAGATCAGTAGGATCGTTGACTTTGGAAACCGTGAAAGTCTTCTAAGAAGATATATGCCAGGGGCTCCAATAATCTTTCAGTCTTTGTTTCTCACAAAAAGTTTTCCTGTCAAGCTAGGGACAGTGTTGCATGCCTGTAATCCCAGAGAGTTGGGAGGCTGGGTGGAGCAGGAGCATCACAAGACTGAGGTCATCCTCGAAAATTTAGCAAGACCCTCAGCAACTTATCAAGACCCTGTCTCAAAATAAAAATGGCTGGAGATGTAGCTCCATTGTGGAGTGCCCCTGGGATCAATTCCCAGTAAGAAACAAAAACTAACAAACAGGAAAGAACTTTCCTGTCATCCACAGTTAAACTAACCTGGGAGGCAGTCAGTATAAGGAGGTGCTTCAGAGCTTGGGTTTTGGAGTCTTACTGGTGAGTTTGAATCCTATATTCACCTTTATAAGCTTAGGCAAGTCACCGACCTACCCTAGGCTTCAATTTCCTTATCTGAAAAATGAGGATTGTAAATAACAAGACCAAGTAATCACCTCAAAATAAGCAGTTTTATAGTGTTTTAATAATTTTCCTTTAATACACTTGGATACTAACAACCTATTTCATGCAATTGGGGAAAAGAGGAAGCATTTCTAAAATGATTGCCTAAAAGTTTCTAACAAATATCAAAGTACTATTGTTAGAGATGTGAAATTACATAATTCACATTGATGGGTCTGTTACAAATTACATTATGTATCCCATCCCCTTACAGGTATATTCGTTTTCTATTGCTTCTTTTACAAATTGCCACAAACTTAGTGACTTCAAAAAACACAAACTTTATTAAGTTCTGTAAATCAGACATCTAAAATTGGTTTCACTGAGCTAAAATCAGGAAGCTGGCAGGATTGTATTTCTTTCGAAAGGATACAGGGGAGAATCTATTCATATCTTTTCCATAGACACTGTATACATTCCTTGGCTCATTACTTTTGCCCCCATTGTCAGTCATATCTCCCTCTGACTCTTCTGTTTCCCTCTTCCACTTGTAAGAACCTTTGTGATTGTATTAACCCCCTCAGATAATCCATTTTTAAGACCCTCAACTTAATCACACTGAAAAGTCCCCTTGCCATAGGCTCTAATAATCACAGGCTTAGAAAATTAGCATATAAAAATCAACACTAGATAATCAACACTCTAATAGTAAAAAATTTAGTGCATAGTTAGGATGAAATTTTAACGTGTAGTTAGGATGAATCTAAAGGTCTCTGCTTTTTTCTAGCATGTTTGATTGAAAAAATTATCTCACATTTGACTGTTTAGTAAATTGAGGACTGCAGTCAACATGGGACTTAGGCTATTGTATACTATTTTGACCTTTCTTAGGGTTAATGAAAAGAATTTAGGATGTTAGGAAGGCTGTATGTTTAGCTGCAGGAAGGATTAGCTAGATCCATTCTACTTATTCAAGTACAAAAGGTCATAGGTTAGAGAAGAAGTGGATATAATATAAAATCTGAGCTTGTCTAGGGTTATTAGAATATGCAAATCCAATAATTGAAGAAACGGTTATCAAACTTAGAAGGTTGAAGGAGTAGACTCAAATTAGGTATAATGTCAACAAATTCAGAATTCCTGAGTTTAGAAGAGTGCCACTTGTCCTTTGAAATGCTTGTTTTTCTGAAAAACTGAAAATACTTTAGCTATTTTCATACAATTGATAGAAAATTCTGTGAATAATTCAAATAAAATAGAGAATGTGGTCACTATTTTGTAGTTTGCTGTCTAATCACTAACCCAAAAACAAAAGAAAATGAAAAATTAGGGAAAATTAAATAAAATTCCTGTATGCTAATGGATATGTGTAAAATTGGCTTAAAGAAGGAAGAGGATCATTGTGCTACAGTGTCCAGAGAAAGCTCCAGGGTAGAGCTGAATCTAGCCTTTGAATCAGTATTAGAAGCTTCAAAAACATTGACACTCCTTGACCTAGTAAATCCACTAATAAAAATTTAGTCAGAGGAATTAAAAATGCAACAAAATACATATTATTGAAGCTTTTAGCAGTGAAAAATCCTAAATGCCTCCTAAATAAGGAAAATGTTGAATACATTATAGTAGAGGAATATATGGGGATAATATATGACTTTTGAAATTATGATATTGAAGAATTGAAAAATATTTGCCATATTTTTAAGCCAATAAAAATTATACAAAACTATTTATACCGTATTTGTTAAGATTTATTATTTTAACACAGAATCATCTTTAAAAGTCAATAAAATTCATTGTTTTTCTATTAGGAAAAGAGTAAGATAGAAAGTTGCCTCAGAGACCAGAAAAGCTACTTGGTGCAGCGGCCACACCTGTAATCCCCTTAGGAGGCTAAGGTGGAAGAATCTCAAAGAGGATTGCAAGTTCAAGGTCAGCCTCAGTAACTTAGCAAGACCCTGTCTCAAAAATAAAATATAAAAAGGGATGGGAATGTAGATTGGTGGTAAAGCATCTCAGAGTTCAACCCCAATACTGAGACAGAGAGACATGGTAAAGAAACAGAATCACAAGAGAAGTTGTCCTCTGCCCTGAAGAAGCAAGTTCAGTTACTGATGGCTATCCCATCTTCTCCCTAGGACTTCTTAAATCTAAGAAAACCTGTAGGAATTTACTTTAGAAAAGAGTCTTGCCACTACCCACACCAAAGGGTGGCAAGCTCAACTTATCTAGGATAATATGAGGTAAAGCAGGGAAAATATCCAACAGGTAAAAATGCACTAGATGCTAAAATGAGTGCCAGGTGAGATTCTGTAGCCATAATAACTCTTGTTTGGATGACCAGGGGAAACATTGTGGGAGATGGAGTTTGTAGCTGGGAAGGAAAAAGGTAGAGAGGAAGGTGACTGATAGCCTGATGGGATGAGTCAGTGTCATCAATGTACTACATAAATGATGTTCTGAGATGCCTGGAAGTACTCTTGGTCCAGGCTCAGGTAAGTCTTAAAGCAGGTTAAACCAACAATTTTGCATCTGTGGTTGTAGCTCAGTGGTATAGTGCTTGCCTAGCATGTGTTAGGCACTGGGTTCAATCCTCAGCACCACATAAAAATAAGTAAATAAAGGTATAGTATAAAGTTAGAATTAAAAATTTTTAAGATCAGCAATTTCATTCCTAGACATCTATCCCACAAAGAAAAAACTAAGTCCACACAAAAAAAACTTTTACAGCAATATTCCAAATGGCATTATTCATAATAGCCAGCCAGTAGGAAAACAAATTTTCATCAACTTTTGAAAAAACAAAATATGATATAACTATAAAATGGAACATTATTCAGCAATAAAAAGAAATTGTGATGCATGATTTAACATGGATAGAATTTTAAAACATGATAAATTTAAAAATCCAAATGTAAAAGGCCACATATTGTATGATTCCTTGTGTATGGAAAGTGCATAGTAGGACAATCCATTGAAAGAGAAAGTGGTTACTTAGAACTTCATATGGGGTGATAGTGATGGGGTGCTACAAGAGTGGGGAATGCCTATTTATAGGTATGAGGTTTCTATTTGAGGTAATGAAATGTCCTAGTATGACATAGTAATAATTATTTCATAATGCTAAATTTATTAACAATCATCAAATTATATACTTAAAATAAGCAAATTATTTGGTATGTAACTTATACCTTTATAAAGTTATAAAAAATATAAACATCTTATTCAGAAATCTCCCTCATTTTGTAGGATAAGCTCAAAGCTATTTGGCCTCCTGGCATTCAACAAAGAAAATTTCAACCCTGATACTACGCTTTTATACCTAGTGGAATAGATAATCTTCTGAGTTTCAGAGGGCTTCAGATCACAAGGGTTCCCTTGGAGTGGGCTTTCCACATCCAACCGGTTTTTACTATAAAGCAGTAATCTGTTATATTTTATGAATGATGCAGAGAGAGATTGGCTTTGTTCTGCTTCTGTCATAGTTGGGCTGGATACCTGTAGAAGGTGAATTGGACACAGCTCAAATGACAGGAGAAAGGAAACAGGATGTGATGAAATAAGGCTTGGCTAGAAAAAAAGGCTTGTAGGTCACTTTGTGAGATCATACCAAGGTAGCTGTTGTTAGTATGGCTGTTTCTCAAGTTGACTCTGGCTAAGTATGCTCCATATATGTATAGGCCTCTAGGCAGCATGTGGTAGGCAGGAAGCAGCATTATGATAAAGTGGGCATGTACTGTCTTCCAATAGCCTAGTTAGTAAAATCTCTCCTCAATTCCATGTTTAATAACATTTTAATAGTAGTCTAAAATCAATTGTGGTGGGAGTATTTACCCCATGGAAAGTGGCAGAATCTACCAAGTGAGGTTTTTGTTTTGATAGAGTCATTTGTTAAACACTGAACAAATAACAGGGGCCACGAATGTGTTTCACATATGTATTAATAGGTTGACAGTGTGCCATTGGCTCCCACATTCGAGGTAGAGGGTCTCTCCAGCTGGTGGCTGTGGGTTGTTTCATTTAAAGTCTTGAAGAAGTGGGTGTAGGAAGGCTGCTGACCCAATCTTTAAGATTCTGGATCTGAAGATTAAAGAACATGGCATTGATTAGCAGCCTACACCCTAGGTTAAGAAAGACAGTGGACATACTGCAAGATTTTGAGCATCAGCAACAACTTGATAGAAAATCCCTTCAACATCTCATCCTCCATTTACTTACTGTTCTGAAACCAAAGCAAATGGAGAAAAACTGGTTCAATGGTCTTAATTTCCAGAATGCCTTTGACAGCCTCTATGTAGAAGCACAGCTGTGGTTTTTTGAAAAGACATGTGGGAGTGCCACTGATGAATGGCTGTAGGATAAGAGAGTATTCTTTTTTGTTAGGATGGAGTACAAGGACTGAGTTTGCACTGCATAAATATTGATGAGAGTGAGAAAATTGCCAGGTGCTGAGTTTCTGAAATCGAGGCCAAAGGCAGAATATCTGTAGGTAGATGGAACCATTGGATTGTCAATTTGATTGAATTAAGGGCTGCCTCAATTAAGAGACTCCTTGGTATGTTGTTGAGGGTTTTTCCCAGAAATGATTGTCATCTGGGACAGAAAACTGATGGAAGAGACTCTGGATGTGAGAAGCATAGTCCAAAGGCTAGGGGCCTGAATGGAACAAAAAGTAGGAGGAAGCCAGCTCTATTCTTCTTGAATGGGTGTTTAGATTGCTGCTGAGATGGCCTGAGGACAATGGATCCCAGTTCATTCACTCTTCCAAAGTACACTCTGACCAGCAGTTCTCCAGGGTGTTTCTAGGCCTTCAACCTCTGACAGGTGCTGCATCATTGGTCTTTCTTCTGAAGCTCCAGCTTCTTGGACTGAGCAGTTCCTGGTTCCTCCAGCCATCTAGTCGGTAAACAACAATTGTAGGACTATTCAACTTCTGATTCTGTAAACAAAGCTAATAATTTTCCTTCTAAAAATAGAGAGGTGATATTGTGGTCATGGCAGAACAGTTTGTTTTGACAAGGTATCTGGAAAAAAACAGGAAGCTGGACATGGTGTTGCATGCCTGTAATCCCAGTGATTTGGGAAGCTGAGGCAGAAGGATTGCTTAGGACCTCAGCCACATAGTGAGGCCCTAAGCAATTTAGAGAGACCAACTTAAAATTTTTAAAAGATGAAAAGGGCTAGGGATGTAGCTCAGTGGTAAAGCGTCTCTGAGTTAAATCCCTAGTAACAACAACAACAACAAAACACCATTTAAAAAAACAGATTGATTAATTTCAGGTTATTTTGGGTTACTTTCTTTGTAAGGGTTAGCTTAAAGCAGAGGGGTCTTTCTTATTTACATTAGATAAAACTGGCCTATTGGGGGATTTGGATATTATCTTTCCTGATATTCTTAGGAAGATGGGTAAACTTATTTTTTGTTTGGCAAGGTGGAACTTAAGCCTGAGTGACTCCATTTTGGTTTGGTCCCTTGGGGTATAGTGCAGGAAGTCAGTCTACATCAATGGTCTCCCACACATTTTATTTAACAGTTGTTTTGGAAGATTCTCCACCTCCACATGTCATAGGGTTATTGAACAGTGTCATTCTATTCATATTTTTTCTGCATTTTACAAAATTTCCAAAATAAATGTACTTAAATTATTCATTTTATAATCAAATTAATGTTATCTAAATGTGGGATTGTTTTTAAAAAAAATAGAAGTCAAAAAAGAGAATATGATAAACCAAAGGAAAATCATGAAGTAAACAAGGTTCAGGACAGAATTAAAATTCATGCAAATATGTTAGGATTTAATAGCAATTTTGAGTTATTATATATTCTTCAGTAGTTGCCACAAATGTGCTTCAAGGGCCAACTTCACATTGTTTAGAGTATACCCTTCCAGGTTATCTAGTTCTAACCTTTCATTGCCTTTAAGCATTTTATAACTCTAAATTGTAAGGAACTGCTGGCAATAATGCAAATGATTCTTATCTATGTACATGGAAATGAATCCTATGGTGGAGGGGCGGGAGACAGAGTCAGTTTACCTGCATTTAAATAATTATTTCAATATTTCAGATCTTTAAATGTGTCTATTGTTTGGATCCGTTGTAAATACTACCAGATTCTTCAATTAAAAACGACTCATAATCTTGAACACATGGTCAGTTTTTATCTAAGGTCTTGGTTTGCCTTTTAATTTTAAAAAATTAACTTGTAGTATTGGGTAAGTGTACAGGCAGAGAGCAATGCAGCTGTAACATATGGGCAAACTTTCCCAATGTGTGCTGTCTGATAACTTAAAGGGAAGGCACACTGAACACTTAAAAAGGTAAAATTATATAAGCAGTTCTAGGGTAAAAGCAATCTAAATTTGGTTAAGAACAATACCAACCTGTTTTCTTCAGCAGTCTGGTTGCTATGACCTTTGTACTATTGCATTGAACGGTGTTTGTTTCTTTTTCATTGCTAAGCTGAAAAACAAATCCATTAGGAATCCCATCTTTCTTTCTTACTTGGGACCAATGTGTTTAAATATGGTAATTTCTAAAATTAATAAATGAACTCTCAATTATCTGTGCGGACCTAGGGGAATATTAGCAAACTGAAGCGTTGCTAATCAGCCCAAAACTTTCTCTCCTACCACCACATTATTGAAAGGGGAACTAAAAGATAGGCACCAGGGAGATCCCAAATGTCTATCCATGGACCATCAAGTCCACCTAGGACACTCTAAAAACAATGAGATACCCAGGGTTCTACTCTATAGATTCTGATTTTGGAGTCCCCAAACTCTGTATTATTAACCAGCTTGCATGTGATTTTCATCCCAACCCAGAATGGGAATAGTGCAGGTGATAGAGTGAATTTAAATGTAGCTTTCTCTGATGACTGTCTCTAATTGGGCTTTTAAGAAATTCTTTCTCTTGTTGCAACCTGCAACAAGATAGTGTTTGAAAGGCAAACACGTGCTACTCTAACTTGGTCATAAAAAAGGAACTCTGGAGAGCAGGGAGATCCAACTAGGTTATTACCAGTAAAACTAGTCAGGGTGTTAGTGGAAGGCTTAGGAAAAAAAAAATCTTTGTGTCCGCTATCTCTCACCTCCCAGCTGACTTTCTTCTTCAGTAATTGGCTGGGACAAAGGAGGCATTAAGCCTTTAGCAGAGAAAGCAATGAAATGTAGGCTTTGTGAAGAACAGAAGGGAAGGCATAAAAAGCAGTAGGGAAAGCCCATGCAGAGTGAGGTGGGTGGGAAAGGGGACCATGAGATCAGCTAAGTGATGAGTGGGAGGTGGCTCCCTGGGAACATGCAAAATCAAAATCTTTAGTTATTACTCGATAGGAGATGAGAAATGTTGGAAACAAAGCAGTCTTTTATATATCCGATAAAATAGTTTCTCATGAAGCTATTCAGAATATACTGCTTTGAGTTACCTGTTCTTTAAGGGTATTTCGAGCATGAGAGTTTGATTTAAAAAGACTAAATTACAATCTACTCTGTAGTATGGTTAATTTCCTTCCTGGAAGCTCGGTAGACAGTGAGCCAGTCTGGGCTTTTAAAGAGCTTGATTCTTCACAAAGGTTTACCTGTAAAATCTGTAACAGCACATGATACTTCTTTCCACTCAAATATTGTGCTGTGTAAATTTAGATACTATAGAGTGAAAAATACACATCCTGACAGAATCACTGACCTCACCAAGAAAAGACGGCTAATGCATATATGTGCAAGACCAACTACTAGCTGCAGGCTTAGTAAGCAAGTTAAAGAAGAACCATAATAAGAATGTAAGCCTTGTCAGAAACACTGAAATGTCTGGTAAACACTTGAACCAAGAAAGTGACATTCAGTCTATAGGTCTACCCATAAATGGTCATCAGCAAACTGCATTAAAAAAGGAAAACAGTATGAGTTTTATAATTTCATATCTAGATGTTTACTACAAATAGCAGTGTTTTAAATATCTATTTTTCCAAATAGATGAATAGAAATATAATTACTTTTTTACTTTTTTGAACATTTGCAAATTCCTTCAGAGCCTCAAGGCCTGGTTCATTTCTGGGTCTTCAGGTTTCTCATGCTCACTGAAGACTTAGGTTGACTGATCTGGTGAAGAAAACACACAGGACAAAAGTGGATTTTCCTTGCATCTTCTGCTCTGCCAGAGGTAGGCCAGATCCCGTACACTCTCAATTTATTAGCATGAATGGGATGTGGCAGAAGGTTATTTGAAAATGACTGAATACAGACAAAAGAACTAGAATGTCGGGCTGGGGATGTGGCTCAAGCGGTAGCGCGCTCGCCTGGCATGCGTGCAGCCCGGGTTCGATTCTCAGCACCACATACAAACAAAGATGTTGTGTCCGCCGAGAACTAAAAAATAAATATTAAAATTCTCTCTCTCTCTTTCTCTCTCTCACTCTCTCTTTAAAAAAAAAAAAAAAAAGAACTAGAATGTTACCAAGACCAGTTCTCCTCCCAGGTATATGAATAACACTGTGATACTGTTCATGAGAATAACAATAGTAATGGCTGAAATTTATTAAGGCCATGTTTGATATGTGTAGGTAGTATTTGTCTAAGTTTTTTCATGTATTATCATATTTAATTGACACAATACATCATTGAAGTGATTAATATTATTGTTTTTATTTTATAGATGGAGAAATTAAGACATAGAACAATTAGATTAAAGGGCTTTATATTTTATTTATGGAAGGGAAGGATAGTAGTTCTGTCTATGTTCTAAAGTTCTTCTGAGCAATAAATCCTGAGCACTTTCCAAGGTTTTATAATATTTTTTAATACAACATATGAATCCAATAACACATTTCCTGCCTTCTACTAAATTTACCCTAGGAAAATATCACCAGCTGAAATGTATTACTTGACTTGGAATTCATCAATTCTATTTGCACCAGAAAATATAAGGTTGCTTATTTAGTTTTTGAGGTATGCCTCTAAATTAATGAAACTAATTTTTATTTGTCACCCAGGAAACCCCTTCTATTCATTTCATAGTCATACCTGTAAGGCAGAAGCATGAAATAATTATCCATATGATAAAAGTTAATGATAAGAAAGAGTCAAGACCTTTTTATTTTCAGCACAATGACACCTGATGGCACCTGTACCAACGAAATAAAAACTAATACCACCAAAAGTTACTTCTCTGGTGGTGCCTAAAACCTTATGTCCCCAGATAATCTTTCTAAGGACATACTTCTTGTAATTGTAATGTATTTCCTGGTATTGCCTGCTATTATAATCACTGTTGTGATGTTGAATAGAACATTCCAAGAAGATGGATTCATTTTATAATCTGTGCTATCCAGTATAGTAGCCACTAACAACATGTAGCTATTGAGCACTTGAAATGTGACTATTGCCACAGAGGAACATAATTTAATTTTAATTAACTTACATCTAAATAGCCACAGATAGTTTAGTGACTATGATATTACATAGTGCAGAGTGTATTTTTGAAAATATACATCCCTGACCCTACCCTAAACGTATAAGATCAGAACAATTAGCTCAATGTCATTTGAATTCATATTATTAACATTATATTACTTGATTCTGACTGAACAGTGAGTTTATTTAGACTCTTTCACATTGCTGCTGATTTTCAAACTCATAATTCTAGGCTACTTTTTTTCAAATGTAATACTGCATGTAGGATATATTCAGTTATTTATACATAGAATTTACTTTAATTATAAAAATAACAAGTTGCATTGTTACCAAGAAACAAGTATTCTGTACTTCCTATATAGGCCTAGAAGTGGTACATAGCTTTAAGAAAGTGCCATATGAAAATTTGCATTTCCAAAAAAGAGAAATTAGGGACCAATTATTCATTTTACAAAAGAATTCACCAAAGGGCTACTTTAAATAGCTAGCTCTCTGAAAATGAATTCTAAATAAGATTCAATTAACAAAAATTCAATTTGCACACAACTCTTCAAGAACACATCTGTTTCGTCAAACCAGCCACACCTGTGGATCATTTATTTGCAAAACCTCTGGAGATTGCAAGAGGTTTCTCCATATAAAGCTATAATGCAGGAGTTGAGAATATTCTACAGTTTTAAGCATTAACATTCACTGTGTAGAAAGAGAATCCATGCTGTCTAGCGAATTTCTTTCCTGAGATGCTAAGCACTGTTTACAATATTTTGCTCAATGTGTAGCATAGAATAATGCATTCAACCAAAGATTCCACATAGACTTGCTTCAAGAATGGAAAGAAGAGGTAATATCTAGACTTCTACTTTCTGGTCTGGTAGAAGGAGTTCAGAAGTTGATGCTCCATCCTAAAACTAAGCAAAACTCTGAAGAAACTGGTAAGTCAATAACTGCTTAGATCATCATAGAGGTGAGGTCACAGGGAAAAACACTCTCCCCCAATCTGGAAAGGCAGACAAGCAGATACAGATAATCACAATTTACCAGAGAAAAAACTCACAAGCAAAACTGCCTCAAGAACTAGAGCCAAGACAGGAAAATCTGAACTGAAGTTGATAAATTCCAGAGGTTTAGTGCGGACAGGTCTATAAGTTAAAACGTCCAGATGGATCCAGTCATGGAAGGGGTCCCCACACAAAGGAATTAAGTTAAAGATCAATTACAGAAAGATAATAGGGAAGTCCCCAAATACTTGGAGATTAAACAATATATTTCTAAATAACACAGGAGTAAATAAGATTATCAAGATAAATTTGAGAATAGTTTGAATTAAACGAAAACGAAAATAAAACTTATCAAAATTTGTAGAATACAGTGAAAGCAGTGCTTATAAAGAAACCAATAGCATTGAAAGCCTATATTAAACAATACATTTAAAATCAATAATCCAAGTTTGTATCTTAGAAAACTAAAAAAAAATCATATTGAAAATTCTGATCTGTGAAAGACAATGACACAGATTAGGAGAAAATATTTGAGGGAAATAAACCCCACAACCCCACATCTGAGAAAGGACAGTCATCTAAAACATATAAAGAATCCTTAAAACTTAACCATAAGAAAATGAGCAACCATCTTTTTAAAAATGGGCAAAATACCTGAATAGACATATTATTAAAGAAGATATACAGATGAAAAGAGATATGAAGAGATATGAAGAGATATTCAACATCATATGTCATTAGGGAATTTTAAATTAAAATAGTAAGGAGATACTACTATACACATATTAGAATGGCCAAAATCCAGAGTACTGACAATACCAAATACTGATGAGAATGTACAACAAAAGGAATCCTTTTCATTACTGGTAGAAATGCAAAATAGTATAGAAACTTTGAAAGACATTTGGACAGTTTCTTCCAAAACTGCACATATTCTTACCATACAACTCAGCAATCATGCTCCTTGGTATTTACTCAAATGCACTGAGATCTATGGGCACACAAAAAACCTGCATATTGGTGTTCATAGAAGCTTTATCCCTAGTTTCTGAAACTTGGATGCAACCAGAGTGTCCTCCAGTAAATAAAATATATTAAACTGTGTTACATAAAGATAATGCTTATTACTTAATGCCAAAAAATGTGATTTCAAGCCATGAACAGACATGGAAGGAACTTAAACACGTATTCCTAAGTGAAAGAAGTCAATCCAAAGCTGCAAAGTATTATATGATTCCAATTATATGACATTCTGGAAAAGGCAAAACTGTACAGTAAAAAGAACAGTTGCCAGGGGTTAGGGGAAGGGTGAATAAATGGAGAATAAATGATTTTCAGGGCAGTGAAAGTACTCTATGTGGTACTAAAATGGAAGATATATGCCATTATACTTTTGTCCAGACTCAAAGACAATAGAAAGTGTGAGCCCTAATGAAAACTATGAACTTTAAGTGATAATGATGTGCTAACATGTATACCACTCTGATGGTAGATGTCCATAGTAGGGGAGGTTATGTGCACAATAAATACATGAGAACTCTGTTCTTTCCACTCAATTTTTCTGTGAACCTAACATGCTTCAAGAAATTAAGTTTATTTTCAAAAAACCTGATATGCTAGTGTGAAGTCGTATTAGATTGACAAATGATCACATTTTGCCCAGAATGACCCCATCTATACCCGTTGTTATTGCATAATTTTTTAATAGTGACACTTTTTTCTCAAAATATCCTGGCTTGCACAATAAATTGCATGCCTCTCCCCATTATCATACAGTCTTTTCTTGGAAATCTCATTTGTGCTATCACAGTGTTTTTCAAATATCTTGTTTAAAATTTTAAAATTTTGATCCCTCCCTTGGAGATTCTCATTCAGTAGCTCTGAGATAAAGGCTAAAAATCTGTACTTTCAACAGCATCCCAGTGGATTTGCATGACAACAAGGCATTAAACCAAACACTTGATTTAGGCAACCTTGAATTTCATGCAAAAGTGGCATGTTTTATTTATGTATTTTGGATTAAGATTGGCTCTGGTCATAGAAATTTTATTGCTGTTGTTTATCAACCACCATAATTTATTCTGATAAATTTACATTTTATCTGGTTAATATTTTGGTTTGGGGATAGTTCTCAAAAAAGTAAATATGTGTTAGGACTTGAGAACATTCCATTACTTTAACAAAGGTAACACAATAATGTCTAACAACAGCAGTCTAAATATCTATAGTGTTTTTTTTTTCTTACTGCAAAATTATAAAGTGTATTTTATGAGGAACGTTGATTCTGCTCTCAGAATATTGATAAAATTTACAGACATTAATTGCAGAAACAGAGTTCTAAATGAGGATGAAAAATCTAAGTTACTTCCTAATCAGACAATTTGGAGGTTGCCATTACAACTG
This sequence comes from Urocitellus parryii, assembly GCF_045843805.1. Classification (NCBI taxonomy): domain Eukaryota; kingdom Metazoa; phylum Chordata; class Mammalia; order Rodentia; family Sciuridae; genus Urocitellus; species Urocitellus parryii. The sequence continues at coordinate 56,368,873 of NC_135547.1, forward strand.
CAAATCTAAATATTATTTTCTTTTTTAAAAAACATAATTTTGTTACTTGTGTTCCTGTTTGGGAAATAGAGAAGACTATAGGTGTTAGGTGCAAGCAAACCAATTTCTTCAATTCCCTCAAGCCTCTGACAGGACCTATGTACTTGTACCCTATTTTCCTTACCCCAAACTCAAATGCAAAGCAAAGCAAAACCTTTGGAATACAAACCATTTCATGGATGTGTTTGCAAAAGCTTTTGTCTGGAGGTGTCTCTGTTAAATAGCACACACTGTATAAAGACATCTCTTATTCATGTCTACTTCTCTGGGTGGCCAAGCTGAAGCAAAGATCACATTTCAAGCATGCCGTGATATTTCAAGCATGCCGTACTGGCTATGACATGCTGAGAACTGTGCAAAATTTCATCATTTCCATCCTTTTAACTTAACACAAAAATGCAAAGAATATAGATCAAAAGCTTTTCATTCTGTTTCAGATTTTATCTTTCTTTCCAAAATTGTTATTTTGACATGTTTAGTACTGTTTCCTGTCCAGTAGAAAAATATAAAATATTTGCCAAAAACCCTACATAATTGTTCTCTGTTATGCAATTTGAATTCAAAGGATAGATAAACCTGGTTAGTAACAGATGCTGCTGCAGTGATTGGAATTTGGCCAATGCAAAGCAACCTTGAACATGTTCACATGACCAAGTGAAAGCTTTATAAAAATTCTGTGCACCTTTTCTATCTAATTACTCTATTATGTTTCAAGTAATCACAATGCTGTGTATTTTCTTTTGAGTGGGAGAGAAAATTGAATATGCCTTGTTAGAGTAAATAAAGAAAGGAAACTAACAACAACCACCCTACTAGGAAAAAAAGCCTGTTGAAGTATGAATACTCTTTTCTCTATAAATGTTCAATGATAATTTTTCATATCTTCCTTATAAATAAGATTTTTGTGTTCTCTATAAATTATCAAAATATAATTTTATTCGCTAGTTCAATTTGAAAGGGAAGATAATTTTTATTATTGTGAAAACTAGAATTATTTAATGGAATATGACTGCTACTGTGTGTGTGTGTGTGTGTGTGTGTGTGTGTGTGTGTGTGTGCGCGCGCGCGCATATGTATAGAGGAATGTAAGGGGAATACCCATCTCTAATTCATTTCTAAGAAATTATACCTTATGCCTTATTTAATTATCTAAAAATTTCAATATATTAAATCTAGTTGCTAATTAGAACTACAAAATTTGAACTTTATCTTTTAACTATTTAAGTGTTAATTAAATAATTATTTTTTCTCTGTTAGAAAAAGCATATGGTATAATTGAGTATGATAATGGAGATAGTAGCTGTTAACACAGGAAAAGAGTTTCAACTACCAAATACAAACATACAACCAGTAATGGAGTATTTATTCTTTGCCTCTGCCTTTTAATTTAAAAACAAATATAAATTTTATGTGTTTTATGATAAAAATATATTTTTCCACAAAATGGAAAATATTAGGAACAAGAATGTTGCTCACAGTAACCCAGGCATTACAAAAAGGTAGTTAAATATGGTGTGCAACATGTTTTGTTTTGTTTGTTATATAAAGTGTTGATCTTCTCTTAGAATTAATGACAAATTAACCAAGAGATCTTACATGAAAAATCTTGATTGAAAAGTTGAAAACTTAGGAAATAAATCAACATGGAGCCTTTATTCCTTTAGGGTAACAATGATCAAAAATCAAGGAGCAGCTTTTTATTCCAGATTGCATGTACCACAGATCCCACCACTCTTCATTGCTCCATGATAGTGAAACCAGTTGCCAATTCCTGATAGTCTTTAATCATTCATTGTTTGCCTTGCCTCAGGAGGCAATAAGTTTACAGTTAGAGCATATCAACAATTTTCAAAAATGTATAGTGAAATCCTGGGCTTCCATGGTAGAGTTTGTTGCCAAGATTGACAGGTAGCTGAAAGGGTAGACTCTGGGAAGCTCCACACCTTCTCCAAAAAAATATGTATTTTTAACAACTTTTATGTAATATAGTTTTTATTCATGATTTTAAAAATGCTCCTGTGAATATAAAAAGATAATTTGAAAAGCCATTTCTCTTGACCAGTAGCTTCCAACACTTTTTATTCATTTATAAAATTGAACCCCTTTCATAACAATGGCTTTGTTTCCATCCCATAGCACTATTGGAATATGAAGGAACCTGTAACAGGTGGGCCCTAGGTGGAAATCTTCTTGGCATATGGGGTATGCCCCTGAAGGGGATAAGGGGAAATTTGCCCCTCCTCTTTCTCTTTTTGGTCACCATGAGGTGAGCAATGTCTTCTGCCATGCTCTCCCTGTCTTGTTGTGCTAACTTGCAACAGACCCCAAAGCAAGTGGGCTTAGCTACCATGGACTGAAAACCCTGAAACTCTGAACAAAAATACACCTCCCTTCTTTGTAAGCTGATTATCTCAGGTATCTTGTCACAGTGTTGGAAAGCTGACCACCAAAGTTTTATAGGCCAACTAGGATTAGGCTGTAGTATTTTGTTCTTTAATAAATACTAATGTAGTTGTTGTGAAGGTATTTTGTAGATGTGGTTAATATCTACAATCACTTGATAAAGGGGATAGGCCAGTCTAACCCATTAAAGAATTTAAGAGCAAAACATGAAGTTTCCCAGAGAAGAAAATAATTCTGCCTTGAGACTGCACTTTAACTCCTATGTGTCTCCAAGCCCAATAAAGATAGTAGCCAGATTTTTACAAATATGTATCCCCCCAACACACAAATGACCCTTTGTATCTGCTGGTTCTATATGGTGGATTCAACCTACTGCTGATGGAAAATATTTGGAAAAGAATCACATCTGTTCTGAACATGTACAGACTTTTTTCATCATTCCCCAAACAATACAGTATAACAAATATTTACATAGAATTTACATTGTATTAAGTATTAAAAGTAGTGTAGAGGTGATTTAAAGGATACAGGAGGATGTGCTTAGGTTATATACAAATAGTATGCCATTTTATATGAGGAACTTGAACTTCTGCAAATTTTCATATCTGTTGGGAGTCCTGGAAACAATCCTCCATGGATACAGAGGGACAAGCATGTGTGTGTATACGTGTGTGTATCCTAAGAGTTGTTTTTGCTGGAGAATTCTGACTAATACAATTATAGTATATAGAAATAATTTTAAGTAAAATTTTATTCAAATCACTATATTATCAAGTATCAAATTATAAAGTTTATTTTAAAGAAATTCATTATATATTAAATATCCATAAATATACATCTATATTTTTAATTTTAAATGCTATTCAATTTTAATTAATTATATGAAGACAAACTATGATTTGCTAACAAATAAATGGCATGTATATTTTAAGAAGTAAATATATTAAAATGTAAATTGAATGTAAATGTTAATGTTAACTACAGAATCAAATAGACAAAAATATTTTTATGAATCCACATTCATAACTGTTGTTTTGCTAATGAGAAATGAAATAGCTGGGCTTTTATGATTACATCCCTGACAGTATGATAATACTCAAAGGTTTGCATTTTTTGAAAATATATTTATTACTGATACACAAAAACATAAAATTGTACATATTAATGGGATACCATGTTATGTTTTAATACATGTATACATGCCATAATATTTAAAACAGGTTAAACACATTTATCTCCTTATATCTGTAGCATTTCTTTATGTTAAAAACTTTCAAAATCCTTTCTTCTATCTTTTTGAAATGTACACCATATAATTACTATCTATGGTTATCTTACTGTGCATTAACACACAAGAACTCTTTGTTTCTATGTAAATATACCCATTGATCGACATTTCCCCATCCTTCTCCTATTTCTTGTCTCCCCAGTCCGTGGGAAAAGATTTGCATTGTAAACACTAGTCTATAAAAGATATAATGTTACTCTATACAATATTTATTCCAAATAATATTAAGAGAACATAGGACATATGTTCGTCCTTAAATCTTCTTTTTCATATCTATGAAAAGTATTCATAGTAGCTCACATATTACCATAACTTGAGTTAATACATACAATTCTTAAAAAAATTTTAAGTTTTTATTTTAATTCCATAAAATATATCTGTTGGAAGTGTCCAATTTAATAAGTTTTAGTAAGTGTATAGGGTTTTGTAGTCTTACCACAATTAAGGTTTAGAGCATTTTCATCATCTCAAAAATGTTTTTTCATGTCAATTTACAGCCACTCCCTAATCCCATCCCAGTCAACAGGTAACTACTGATCTCATTTTTGCCTCTATAGCACAGAAGCTTTAATTTTAGTCACTTCCATATCAAGTTGAAATCATACTGAGGCAAATGTATAAAATTATTACCATATTTATGTTTTTATTGACTCATTCATTTATTCAACAAATATATATTGAGCATCTATCACATGGCTGATACAGTAATAGATGTACTTTATGTCCATTATGATAGAAATATTAAAAAGAAGGAAGTGTGAGTTGAAATGAAATAGAATGTTCCATAAGGCAAGGAGAAAAAAGCAAATAAACTCTCTGCTTCACTATATATATATATATATATATATATATATATATATATATATATATATGTAAATTAAATGATATATTGCTTAGAATATAAACAATATAAATTGATAGTATTCAAAATTACCACAGCTCTTCCAAACTCAATAAGTAGAGCTGTGAAAATACTTTTCAGATATCTACCAATTCTTTTATGTATTAACACAAAATGCCACGGGATGTCTTTAAATTACTTCATTTTGTGGGGAATAATTAAGTAATTTCTTTATCTTCATTTTATGAAACAGAAAGGACATGTACCCAAATGATTTAATTATATATATATATATATATATATATGTGTGTGTGTGTTTATATATATATATATATATATATATATATATATATATATCCATAGATTTTCCAACTCTCTTGAAGCCTTGACCCTACTTGCGTATTTCTTAGTCCTATTAGTAATATTTAACATTATTCCCTTGTTGATGTATTCAACAACATTTGTTTTATCTTTCCTATGTGCCTGGCACTATTCTGGATGCTGAGAAATTAGTATTAAAGACAAATACAGAATCCCTGCTACTCTGGAGTTCACATTATAGTGGGAGAGACAGACAAGAATGAATTAAAACAAGAATAAGTTAAAAGTTAATTGAAGAAAATAAAGCAGAGTCGTGGAATAGGTAGTGATGACTGAGGGGAAGGTAGCTTACTTAAGTTGCGAGGTCCAGGCAGTTATTTATGAGAAGCTAATATTTAAACAAAACCTGAATGAAATGGTAGAGTAAGATACACACTTTCTGGATGAAGAGAAATCCAAGATTTCTGAGAGAGGCCCTGAAGTCAGAGCCTGCTTGACCACCTTGAGGGACAGAATGAGGCTAGTGAGGCTGGTACTGAGAGAAGACAGTACATAGAGATCAGAAAGGAATCTATAAACGTGATCATGTGTGCCGTGGAGACTATGCCAAGTGTTTGGATTTTATTGTGAATAACATGATAAACCACTGAAGTGCTTGGAGTAGAAGAGCAACATAATCTAATTCACATATTAAAAATCTAATTCTTGGGCTGGGGATGTGGCTCAAGCGGTAGCGCGCTCGCCGGCGAGCATGCGGCCGGGGTTCGAGCCTCAGCACCATATACCAACAAAGAACTAAAAAATAAATATTAAAAAAAAATTCTCTCTCTCTCTCCTCTCTCACTCTCCTCTCTCACTCTCTCTTTAAAAAAAAAATCTGTTGCTGTTGTGGGGAGAGGTGACAATTCAGATTGGGTGCCAAGAGTGGAAGCCCATAGACTAGTTAAAAAGATAATGCTTTCAGAGTTATCCATGTACAGGTGGTATTTCAAAGTCATGAGTCTGGATGAGATTAACCAAGATGTGAATATACATAGAAAAGAAAAGAAGAGGTTTTGGGATTTAGACTTGGATAACTACATGTTTAAAGTTTAGAGAGATGAAAATAATCTCATAAGGAGGATTGTGAAGGAATATAAGATAAAATTACAACAAAGTTAGCTTAAAGGTCTAATGGCTTTTATTTGTGATTCAAGAATCAGGCAACATTTTGTTCTGTAAAATGGAATGAATATTCGGATTAGCTGAGCAGAGTCATTTGGTTTTGTACATAGAAAGAGGCTGAAGAAAGCAGAAACAGAGAACAAAAAAGTGTATTGCTTGTTTTAAAGTTTCTTTCCTTATAGGGTTAAAACAGAAGTGACTCGGGTTGACTGGAATTTTGTGTTTGAGGAAAACTGGCCCATTCAAAGTTGAATTTTATTATTTAGCACAAGTAATTCCATTTGCATTTGGTCTAGTTTGCTGAGCCCCAGTGAAGGAGGCTAGACCAAATATTGCCTCCATAAGATTTGTTTACTTTAATAGTACATAAATTGTATAAGCTTTATCCTCTGATGCTAGACTGCTATTTAGCCCTCTACAGATCTAATTAGCAGGAGCTGTGCAATATTAAATATATACATATATATTTTTCTTTTGGAATTATTCCTATATTAGTAAGTTATATTTTATCTTGCCTTTGTATTTATGTTTAAAATATAAATTCTCTTATGGAAATTCTTCATTATTTCCTCCAAAAAGACTTTTCTTTTGTCCATACATAAGAGTTGCTTGGCATGCCCAGATATGTCTGAAACCCAGCAGTGGACACAGCTGGAATTATTTTTCAGAAGATTCCTCAGCAAATATACTTCAGTTCAGCCTGTCTCATCAGTTCATCAGAACATGTCCAAACATGTGTGAACCCCTAGATGGTCCTGGTTATATACTTACCAAGATCTGGATTAAATTTTCAGCCAGGTTATGTACAAAATACAATAGAAAAAGATACTTTAAGAAAACAGGACAGAGGATCGAATTTTGTTGGGGAATTATCATGAGAGTTGTAAAGTTGGACAATAGGAACATTTCAAAACAAACAAACAAAAAAAAAAACAAAGGCCTCTGACCTTTGAGTCAATATATATATATATATATATATATATATATATATATATACACAAATATGTATGTATATATAATTTATGTATATATATTTAAAGAAAAAAAACTGATATATTCAAGAATAAACAAATAGGGGCTGGGGGTATAATTCAGTGGTAGAGGACTTCTGTAGCATGTTTGAGGTTTCCATCATCAACACTGCAAAAATGAATAAGCCACATAGCCTCCTTCTTCCTAGGGTACAGAATTGATGGATGAAATAAAAATTAGGAAAAAAAAATCAGATTTAGTCAGAATGTGAAGAGTTTCTTGCATTATGTGAAGAAGTTCAACTTTTATTCTAATGGTAATGGACACACTGAAGTTTTGTGGGCTTTTCTTTTTTCAAGAAGGTTTCTGAACTGGAGAAATGAATTATTGAATTTCTACTCTAAAAAACTAACTCATTTCTATTTAGAAAACAGGAAGAGAGATGAGAAGTATTTGAACCATTAAATGTTAGTTGAAGTTATTGACTTGAGGGTCACCTAGGGGAAAATTTGATAATTTGTTAATTAATTAAACATGTTCCTAACAAGCAGGTACTGAATTCTAGGTGTTGAGATGGGAACTAAGAACAAAATTGTGAGATAAAAGACTAAGTCTCTTGCCTTTTTAATTTGAAACTGTATTGCAATCTTCTAGGGAGACAGACTTCCAACAACAAATTGTTTAATTAATGAATTACAATTTCAGTAAGTGCCTGTGAAGAAATTTTACATGTGCTAAAAATATCTTATAGCATAAGGACCCAAAATAGATTTTAGAGGGTGGAGGGGTCAAGTAAAGGTTCCTAAGGAAATAACTTTTGAGATTTGAAGTATGAGCACAAGTTAAGAAAGCAAAAGGAAATGGGGACTAGAGGAAGTATTTTAGGGAGAAAGAAATTTCTCCAAAGTTCCAGAAGGCAGAAAAAATATAGAACTTAGTAAAACAAACAGTAGGTCAGTATGCTTACAATGAACACAAAGAGAAGATGTGTGTGTTGTGTATGTGTGTGTGTGTGTGTGTGTGTGTGTGTATGTGTGAAGAAATATTGGGAATTATATAAAGAGAAAACTTTCGACTATGAAACATCTAGCGGTGCTGGATAATACATAATAAATAGACTTTTATATGCATATCAGAACTTGCAGTAAAAGAAATTGTTTTGGAACTGTCAACGTATGATATATAGGGAGTTATAAACAAGTTTCTAATATAAATGTGAAGTGAAGATGTATCAAAGATTTATTTTATTCAGTAATGAGGTAAAAAGCAGGAAGGTAAAGCTGGATCAAAGAAGAGTTGGAGGAATAGGACTGTTGTAGTCCTCCAAGAAAGGCAAACTGAAATAATATTTTTGGATTGGACACAGAATTGGTTAATGTCCTATCAGTAAAAATAACAATAATTATCTTTGGGGTTTGTTTCCTACAAGATACAAATTATTAGCACATCTACTAGACAGAAAGAAACAAGTTAACATATGACTTTATAAGTTCAGCTCTATACAATAGTAAATTACATTTCAAACAAAGCACCTTTCCCTAATAATAATTCTCAAGTAGACATTTATACAATGATCCAGTATTACATTGAATGGTCATATAGTTATTCTAGCACCTAATTTTTGAGTTTTGATATTTTCTAATAGTACCCAAATATTTAAGAACTTCAAAACAAGTGTAGTAAACATAAATTCCACGAGGGAAGGGACTTCATTTTATATACTGCTATTTATCCAATTCTTCTAAATAGTGCTTGGCATTATAGTCATTTACTAAATATCTGTCAAATGAATAAATTTGCACTTTAGTTGATCTGAGCAGATTTACTTTTCTCTATAAATTTGATTTGGATTTTAAGGACCACATAGTGACAGAGGGTAAATTTTGGGTAAGTGATGCATAAGAATTTGAAGTCTATCCATATTGCCCTGGTTGCTAGATAGTAAAAATGTTTGCCTTTCTAAAAAACAAATACTACAAATCTTTCCTCACAGGAGTTTTATACTACCTGCGTATTCTAGGAAAACCAAAGCAAATAAATTGACATAACAGGTGATCCTATCCTGTTGATATTTCTAAGGAATTTGTCAGAAGCATACCCAAATTTCAAATGTCCCCAGAAGGTCACACTCTCATCCCAAAATTGGCATACAAGATACTTAAAATAAAAACAAATAAAATAAAACAAACAAAAAAAACAGCAAGCACAGACTCATAAACCATTATTACAAAGCACACCAATACATAAATTACCACCAGCAAAATTTAACAGAACTAATAAACAGAAGACCCTGAAGAAATACTCCACAATGCAGCCTAAAGAAGCATTGTGGATTAATCAATCTTAGAAGAGGTTTAGGATACATTCAGAGTGTCCCATGTGTATTTAATAGAAGGAAAGTTCCAGCAGGAAATAATAATGGATATGGAAAGAGAAATATTCAAATAAATAATGGTTAAGAATTTTCCACAAGTGATGGAAGACATATATTCTTATATTAAAAAAAGAAAAAACAACATATTTGAAAACAAAGGAAAAAGGTGCCTGAGAAAGTGAACAGTTACATAAAGACTAGATCTTGGAGGACTTTTGAAGATCTTAAGAATTTCAATCTTTATCTCAAGAACAATGAGAAACAACTCATTTAAGAAGGGTCTTGAATAGGGAAGTAATTTAGAATGGGGATAGGTCTTAAGTATTAATCAGATTTTACTTGGATATAAAATGACATTTATATGACAACAATATGAAGATTAGGTTGATTGGAAAAAGGCAAGAATAGGTTCAAGAACACCAAGTTAAGAAGCTATTAGAGTTAAGAGATTATGTTGGAATGAACTAGAATGGTTATGTCAAAATCAGAGATAAATGGATATTTAGAATGTGTAATTAATGGGCTTTGATAGTGAAGTGCATATCATTGTGAAGAAGAGAGAACATTTGTTTTAGTCAGCTTTTTCACTACAATTGTAGAGGAGGAAAAATTTATTTGGGGGATCATGGTTTCAGAAGTGTCAGTTCACAGATAGCCAGCTCCTTTCCTGGGGGCTCGAGGTAAGGCAGGACATCATGAGAGAAGAGTGTGAAATAAAGAAGCAGCTCACATGATGATGAGGAAGCAGAGAGAGAGACTCCACTCACTAGTTACAAAATATATATACCAAAGACATGCCCCCAATGACCCACTTCTTCCAACCATACCCTGTCCATCTTCGTTTACATCTCAGTTAATCCCATTAGGGGATTAATCCACTGATTGGGTTAAGGCTTTCATATCACAATCATTTCTCCTCTAAACCTCCTTGAATTGTCCCACACATGAGCTTTTGGGGGACACCTCATATCTAAACCATAAAAACAGTCAAGAATGTCATTCAATTTTCTGGTTTGTAAAGCCAAATAACAGTAACACTTTCTGGTTTAAAGAGTATTACATGGAGTTTAGGTTTATAGAAGGGGGATGGGGATTTTTTGAGGGGGTATTTATTTATTTATAGTTGTATATGGACATAATTTTTTTATTTTTTTAATGTAGTGCTGAGGATCAAACCCAGTGCCTCACACAGGCTAGGCAAGAATGCTGCCACTAAGCTACAGCCTGGGATGGAGATCTTGACTTCAGTACTCAATGTAAGGAATTTGAGGTGCCTTTGAGACATAGAGAAGGGAAACTTTTGGGTCACTACCATGAAAAATGTGGGTTAAAAATGTATACAGCAGAAAAGTTGACAAAGAAAGAAATCACAGAAGATGGAGGAAAATAAATAGACCATGATGACTTGAAACACAGGGAAGGAAAGATTCAAGAAATTTTCAAATATTGTATGAGGGTGAAGAAGGATATGAACTGAAAATATTGCATTGTATTTAGCAAGTAGCAAGTCATTGATAATCTCAATAAAGATCACTTGCTCTCATTTAAAATAAAACCTCATCGGAATGAATAAAAAGAAGAGAGTTGCTAGAGTGAAATACCACTGTGGTGATATCATTTTATTAAATGTCATGAGTCTTAATTCATGTCAGGAACAATATAAGCATTTCCATACTTTAAACATTAATACTAATAGAAAAAGACTTTGATATTACTAGTGGTTCCTAAAACATTTTAGGGAAAAGATCTGCTAGAAATCAGATTGTTTGATGGATTATTTACTGGAATGTATACATAAGGATTAAAAATGCCCAAAAGACATATAAATAGTGCAGGAGAGAAAAACACCATATAATGCTACTTGTAAGATCCATGTTAAAGGACAGTGATTTAATTATGAAATGATGGGGAGCAATAGCAAATGTACAGAATAAGGTAGTGATTAACATTAACTAGTTGGTTCATTCAACAAATTTTGTGCAACTACTGAAAAAAGCATGGGGGACACATAATAGAATGTGCTTGCATAGCCATAGGAGAGAATTGGGACTATGTTGGGAGTCACAGATGTTACATGCCATATTTGATCATTAAAAAAAGCTGACAGTTTAATGGTTTATTTTTTATAATCTGTCAAATATCTCTGTTTTAAAACAACCTTTCCCAGTAAGCATCATCAAAAGGTCTTCGCATCAAAATGACTGCTAAAATGGCTGCATCAAATTGTTTTATGTTGTGTACCCTAATGGGAGATAAATTCATCTAAGTAAATGTCATTTGATTAAGGAGAGTCTTAAATGTCAGGTAGAGAAGTTTGGACTTACTAATATAGGTAAAAAGAAACTGTTGCAGATTCTGAGTGCAGAAAAGGCATGATATACATTATATTTAAGAAAGAATCATTCAGGTAAATTCAGATAGATGTATTAGGCTGTCATGATTGGATGACACTAACTATTAGGAATATACAACTAACTGTTCTTGCTTAGATTTCAGGTTCTCCAAAGCAATATCTGTTTCTGCTTTTGCTTCTCTTATAAATGTGCCTACAGGGATAGAGGGTACTGTGCAGTGGACATTAACACCTGGACAGTGGATAATTATATATCTTATTATAAATTAATAAATGTAATCAATGATTAATGAATAAAAAATAAATTATTAGCCTGGTGGCAATAGTTGGATTACAGCCTTATCTTCAAATAATCTCAAATCACAAGGAAACTCCTAAAGGCATTTTCATTATGAATACTAAAATAACTGGAACTAAAGAGTTTTATAAATGAATTAAATAGATTTTTGAGGGTTGGAGTTTGTAGCTCAAGAGTGGTGAAGAGCTTGCCTACCATGTGCAAGGTCCAGAGTTTGAACACCAGTATCAGAAAATAATAGATATTGAAATGTGCTAGCATTAAATACAAATATGTATTATGAATATAAGTATTATGTTAAGTATTAGGTTAAGTGGAATAAGTCAGACACAGAAAGAAAAATGTTGTACAATGTCACTTATATGTAGAATATAAAAACAGTTAAATACATAGGTACAGGGTATAATGGTACTTACCAGGGTCTGGGACTAGAAGGAAATGGGGAGTGGGAGGTCAAAATGTAAAATATTGCAGTTATACATAAGACTAAGTCTAGAGAACTAATGTATCACAGGAGTATTACAGTTAGTGATTTTGGATTTTATACTGAAAATTTGCTTAGATTTTAGATGTCACTTACCACACATGCAAAAAGGTAACTGTGTGATTATAGGTATATTAAAACATCATATTTTACACATTAAATATTTGCATTTTTTTAAAAGCAGGAAGTTCAAGATTCACAGTACAACATGTAGGTTCAAAACTTTCCACCTTGTACCCTTTGCTCACATTACACTATGATGACTTTTCTACTCCTCTCCCTTTCTCCTTTCTGTCACTGGTCAATTTCTGGTTTTCTGTTATCCTTCTTGAAAAACCAGCTTATATGCCACCTGCAACAATAAATCATTCTCAAATCCCTTGAGTCAATATGATTCTTCCTGGGGCTGGGGATTTTAGCTCAGTGGCAGAGCACTTGCCTAGTTTGTGTGAAATACTGGGTTTGATCCTCAGCATCACATAAAAATAAATAAATAAAACAAAGGTATTGTGTCCATCTACAACAACAATAAAAAAGAGCAGTTTAAAAAAATTACTTTTTCTGCTTTTGCTCCCATAATTAGGACACTTAGCGTCTTTACTCTATGTTAGAGTTTGTGGTTGTACAGATATGCATCTCAGGGTATTTTTAAAGAGCAAGAACCATCATTTTCCCAGAGTTGGGGCCAGATAAATTAGTACTAAATGGACTTATCCTGATAAGGCAGGGGTAACTTTTTTATGTACTACTATTGTCCAATAGCACTTTCTGTGGTGATGGAAACGTTGCTAGTGTGATTGATGGACTCAATTTTTAGTATTATTTACCTTTATTTTAAATTTAAAGTAGTCATATGTGAGAAATGGCTAGTCTTGGACAGTGCAGAATATGACTGTAACAATTCAGCAGGTGTGTGACTCAGTTCTGTGAAGTATTAATTACTTCTCTATTGTCAAAAAGAGTCTAAACAATCAGTTGATTGACAGGCTGTTCTTGCTTCACTTCACTGGTTTTACACTGTGCACAGAGATCTTTCATCAACACTGTAGGGGAAGTCTATGCTAAGCAAAATGTGAAGAATAACAACAAAAGCAGCCCCTGGCTTCCAACAGGTAGGCATTTCATAGAAAAGATTATAATTTCGGGGCATTAGAACACGTAAGACATTTAAAAAATCTTACCTCCACATGCTAAGAAGTAAATTATAAAATTTTTAAGAAACACAGCACAGTCTATAACTCTAATTTGGGGAAAACAGGTTTACGGATCACTCAGTAGGGTAGAGGTCACTGTTCCAGTGTCTGTTACAGAGAGACACAGCTAGAGTGTTTTATCTATCATCTGCCTCTCAGAAGTGTACTGCTTAGCACAAGAGAAGCACAAGAGAAAATGGGGAGCACAAGAGAAAATTCAGGGGTGGCACAGTACACACCAGTCCTCACAATCAGAGAAACAATCAAAAGCCACAACAGAGTGAGTGGAGCCCAGTGGTTCCTTTGAATGCAGAGACAGCTCACCTGCCAGCAAGCGCTTGTATGGTGGCTTGCTGAGAATCCCTGTTGCCAGGGATATCCCAAACTCAGAAAAAGCTCCTAGTCCTGCTGCCTCAGTGCTATCACTCTTTCATTTTAGAACTTGTTTGGAACCAAAGAGATATCCAGTGGTTAAGAAGAGTCCTTTTTAGGCCAAGTTGATCATCATTATTTGGTTAAAAGATACAGAAACTTTGGCGGAACTAGCCTCAAAGATATTTCACTATGTGATTTTCCTCAGTTTCTTTTCTTGACTTATTATATTTAATATCATTTTTGGCCTACTGAGCTTTTCATAGAAACTGTTGGTACACAGAATACTTCCTCTCTGCCTATTTCCTCTACTTTGAGTTACTTTTATACTTAGTTTTATATCTAAGCTCCTAGTAGAGAGTGGAGAATTGCTACAAAAAAATTAAGAGGATGAGGAGGTTGGTAGAGCTGATGCCTTCATACGCTCTCTATCCCTACGGACTTGTTTTGAGGGAGACTATTAAAATTTAAGAGCATAGACTGTATAGTCAGATAGGATCAGTTTAAATCCTGGTTCTTCCCTAACCAGCTCTGTGATATGTCTGAAACTATAAAATACAGATAATAATAGATCTAACCCAGCAAAGTAATAGTAAGAACGAAACAAAAACAAAGCATTTAGCATAATTTGGGGTATCATCATCCCTAGAATATTACTTCCACATAGCCAAGGACCATGTCAGTCATTTGTATTGCTGTGTAACTAGCAACTAACCCAGTGCTATCACTGAAGGAAAAATTGGGCTCCACTCATTCTGTTGTGGCCTTGGAATTCTTTCTCTGATTGTGAGGACTGGTGTGTACTGTGCCACCCTTGAATTTTCACTTGTGTTTCTCAGTGCTAAGCAGTACACTTCTGAGAGGTAGATGACAGGTAAAACACTATCTGTGTCTCTCCATAACAGACACTGGAACAGTGACCTCCACCCTACTAAGTGATACCTAAACCTGATTTACCCAAATTAGAGTCATAGACAGTGCTGCATTTTGTTAAAAAATATAACATTATAAAAATATAAAATTATAACTCAGTGAATGACTGAAGAGTTAAAGAAGAGGGGAGTTATGGTTTAGATATGAGGTGTCCCCCAAAAGTTCATGGGTGGAGACAATGACAGAAGGTCTAGAAGCAAAATGATTGGATTATAAGAACCTTAATCCAATCAGTGAATTCATACCCTGATAGGGATTAACTGAGTGGTAACTATAGGCATGTAGGGTGTGGCTGGAGGGTCAGTAGGGGTGCTTTGGGGTATTTGTCCTTGTTGAGGAGATCTCTCTCTCTCTCTCTCTCTCTCTCTCTCTCTCTCTCTCTCTCTCTCTCCTTGCTGTGATATTCTGAGACACTTTCCTCCACCACAATTTTCCCTCATGATGTTTTGCTTCCCCTTCAGCCCAGAACAATAGAGCCATCCATCTATAGATTAAGACTTCTGAAACCATAAGTACCAAATAAACTTTTCTTCCTAAAATTATTTTCAACAGGTCTTTTGGTCACAGTGATCAAAAAAGCTGACAAAAAAAGAAGGATAGAAAAAGAGGAACCTGGGGCTGGGGATGTGGCTCAAGCGGTAGCGCGCTCGCCTGGCATGCGTGTGGCCCGGGTTCGATCCTCAGCACCACATACAAACAAAGATGTTGTATCCACCGAAAAAATGAAAAATAAATATTAAAATTCTCTCTCTCTCTCTCTCTCTCTCTCTCTCTCTCTGTCTCTCTCTCTCTCTCTTCTGTCTCTCTCTAAAAAAAAAGAAAAAGAAAAAGAGGAACCTGTTGAAAAGAGACTGTAAGATTTTAGGTGAAAACTGTGGCACATAATTGAGAAGCAGAAAGTTTTCACATAATTCAGAGTTTGCTTTGGCTCAAGACAATTGCTGGGATGACCTAGTTTGAGCTTTGAGGGCAGGTATACAGGAGTGTTTGTGATGATTAGTTGCTGGGGTATGGCTCCTTGGCTTTCTGGCCTTTCCATAACGCATGGCATATGGTCCAGTGCAGTATTTAGTACATTGTACAGCTCTTAGGAGTGTTTTAGTTGCTCAACCTGCCCTATCACATTGAGGATCACATTTAGGATTCAAGATGTTGCCAATCCCTGTTAGATACGATTGCATGGTAAATAACTTCAGACAGAATTTTATACTTATTCAATTTCATTATGAAGAGCAATTAGCAGCTACTTAAGTGTGTTAAATGAAGCTATGTGGTCCAAGAGGAATTACAAATATAAATTCATTTATTTATTCCTTGAAGTGGCACTTACTTTTATAATTTATACATTAGTTTCCATATATTTTAAAGAAGGAAGAGCAAACAAAGAGAAATAAAAATAGAGGTTAAAATTGGAGTGATGAAACAAGGAAGGCTGGGAGTAAAGGAGAAGAGAACTAATATGTTGTAATTTACAACGTAAGGGCACATCCACTCCAGGGTTTTGATTATCAAGTATACGCTTTTGATTCTCCAATATGTATCTTTTCCCCTAAGCTTCAGTATCGCGTATGTAGCTCTAGCTGAACATCTTTATCACCTTATATTCCACATGTTCAAAATGAATGTAACATCACCTCTTCTGTCCTGAATCTCTCTCTTTTCTCTGTGAGGAGCCCTATCAACATCACAAATGACCAAGTTGGAAATCTCTTCTCCCTTAGGCCTGAGTGATTTTTTAGAACACAAATCTGATCTTGTCACTCTTTTAAAAAATCCTTCAGTTGATTGCCTTTGCCTTGGGATAGAATCCAAACTTTTGAGATGTGACATTCAAGGTTCTCTGTAATACATACGCTCCTACCACTCTGGCCACTGTTAAATAAGAAAAACAGAAATCCAGACTTCCTAAGGAGAAATGTTATTCAAAAAGATTATTGCAAGAGGAGACAGGCACAATTGCAATTGGGAGGACCTTGGACCAAAAGAACTGCAAATCCAAAGAGTTAGGCAAAAAAAAAAGGAGCTTTCTTTTATGCAGGGGTAAACAGTGTTAGACAGACATAGGTGTAGGGAAGTGACAACAAAATATGGCATGATTAAAGATTAAGTAGATCTGAGAATGCTGTCCTGAGCCCAGTTTATTCTCAGAAGATGCTATCTACTGACTCTGGCTGAGGGTGGTTTGGATAAAGTTCAGGGACCTGGAAGGAGAGAATTTCAACTAAAGTTCTATTAATAGGGCATTTTGTTCCCATTGCTCAGTAGACTCAAAACAGTTCAGCTTACCAATTATGAAGCCCCCAAAAAGGTGAATTTGAAGGATCTGTGTCTATTAGTGTGTTTTACCCAAGTCCTATAGAGCAGGATAATTATTTGTGTGGGTGAATTTCTTAAACTTCCCCATTTCATGAAGCACAGGTCTCTGGTAAAATTTGCCATTGTCACTACTTTTACTTTCTTCCTTCACCTTTTTACTCTGCTTGTTGCAAAGAGACCCTATAGGCATTAATCTTTAGGATAATAATTTCTACTCAAGTATCATTTATCCTGCTCTTTCCAATCCATCTTTCAGCAAGCACCATACAAACCACTGAACTTGGTGTTTTTCCTAACCTCTGAACAAAGATAGGTGCCTTGCAATGTAATCCCATTGATAATGTTAAATATTACCTGAGTCCCTATATTCCTGAAAAATATAATTAAGACATTTCTACACACTTTTATATTCCCCAGAATTGCTTGTTGCAAGAAATCTCTGGACTTAGATAAGACTGATAGTTGTTCCCATTGTTTACTTATGGCAGGACAAAGGCCCTCGGTATGAGGATACTCCAGAGAAATAGAATCAATAGGATATAGATGATAAGTAGGTAAGTTAGGTAGGTAGGTAGACAGACAGATAAAGAAATATAAGAGGGGTTTATTATGTGAACTGACGTACACAATTATGATAGTGAGAAGTCAAAAACATGCCATCTAAAAGCTGGAAAGCAAGGGAAGCCAGTGTTGTAATTCAGACCTGAGAATAGTGAAACTAACGGTGTAACGTTCAGACTGATTGAAGGCCTTCTGATACCTGACTACAGGAGAAGGTAAATAGATGTTCCAACATTAGAAGAGAAAGTGAACCAGTCTTTGCCTTTTTGTTCTATCCAGGCACTAAAAGGATTGGATAGTTCCTGACCACATTGTTGAGGGAAGATCTTCCTTACTAGGGCCACTGGTTTAAAAGGCTGATCTCTCCCATAAATATCCTCATAGTCATACCCCAAAAATGGTGCTTAACAGCTATCTAAGTATCCCTCATCCCAGTAAAATGGACACCCAAAATGAACCATCACACCCCTGAATTCCCGTTCTTTGTTTCATGAATGATTAATAGAAGTGTTTGTTCCCAATGATCAATAGAAACAAAATGACCAAAAGTCGGACTTGATGAAATGTTAAGTTTTTCACCTTCACCCAGATCTTTTGACTTTGGCCCACTGAGCCAATACACAATTCCATTAGTGGTTTCTTCTGAGACAGGTTGACTTCAGGATAAAAGCGTCGTATTTTCAAAGAAAAATAAAGCTGAATAATAGTTAAAGGCTGTAGAGGTAGATTTTATTTAATAGAACTGTTGCAGTGGGAAAGAGAAATCAGTGTAATCTGAGCTCAACTACTCAATGTGAGCAGAGTTTAAACAAAGTATTTCAAAGGGGGAATGAAGGAGTAGGAAGGGAAAATGTATTTTTTGCTGGGGTGGGAGGGCTTGAGCAAAATTAGGAAAGTGAAAAATTACAAAAACACATGTAAGAGGGTTGGTCAATGTCAATGAAATCATGCCATATATATCTGCTAACTGGCGTTTATCTAAATTAGGTTTCTATCTTCCCACAGAGACCAGCAGACAGGGTTCTCTCTTTCCTGATGACTGCTTTTCGAAGAAAAGGTTCTCAAATCCTTGAGAAAGACATTCCTAACTGGTAGGAGATACATAAACTCTTCAAAGGGACATGGATTTACTTTCTGAAATTTGAGTTACTCAAGGTCACTACAGTCTGAAAGCACTGCATGGGAAATTCCAGAAGTAAAATTATCATATATTTAAATAAATTTTACTACAACTTATTGTTAAGATTGTTATGTTATTAGTTATTTTTAATATCTTTTTTATTTAATTCATAAATAAAATAGGGTTTGGTGCTATATATGATTTCAGGCATCCCCTGGAGGTCTTTGAATAAATACTTTGAAGATAAGGGAGGACTACTGTACATGTTTCTAAGAAAAGTGAGGTCAGGAGCCAATAGTTAGGTTTGGACTGAAACTAACAGTACATTATTTTGGCGGTGGGATTAGAGTTGTCATCCTAGGGATGTAGCCTTGAGCTATAAGAAACTATGTAAGGAGCCAGGTAAATGGGTGCCCTTTTGTAATCTTAGCTACTCAGGAGGTTGAGGCAGGAGGATCACAAATTTGATGTCAATCTTGGCATCAATCATGATCCTGTCTCAAAACATAAAAAGGACTGGGGATGTAGTTCAGTAGTAGAGCACCCCTGGGTTCAATTCCTAGTACCTGAAAAAAAAATAAAGAAACCATTTTTAGTGTTTGTTCAAGTCTCTTTCTTTCTTTCTTTCTTTCTTTCTTTTTTTCTTTCTTTCTTTCTTTCTTTCTTTCTTTCTTTCTTTCTTTCTTTCTTTCTTTCTCTTTCTTTCTTTCTTTTTTCCTTCCTTTCTTTCTCTTTCTTTCTTTCTTTCTTTCTTTCTTTCTTTCTTTCTTTCTTTCTTTCTTTCTTTCTTTTTTCTTTCCTTTCTCCTTTCTTCCTTTCTTTCTTTCTTTCGTGCTGGAGATTGAATTCAGGGTTTTGAGCATGCAAGGCAAGCACTCTACCACTAAGCTGTACCTTCAGCCCTGTTCAAGTCTCTGAGTATGTGTGTGTCAGGAATAGATGAAATCATTTTCTGCTGAGAATATGCTGCTCTTATAGACTCAGATTTAAGCCAAATCATGAAGAAGACCAGAGGAGCCTGACTAAAGTGTGGTCAAGGAAACAGTCTTTGTCACATCTACTGTCAAATCATGCCACTTTCACATATTCAACCCACTTCCCCACACTGCTTCCTTCCAGACTTGTTCACTTCTCCCTATAAAATAAAAACCCCCTTTTCCTGTGACCTTTGAAATGCTTGCAGAGGTCAGATTGTACACCCTATTGTAATGGCAACCCCTCATTTATATGGTGATAATCCCTGCCCCCACTTACAAAAGCCTTTTTGAATAAAATCTCTCCTTACTTAAATCTAGATTTAAGTAAGATTTGACATCATAGCACTCTGAAACCTCACATCTTGTATTATAATTATTTGATACATATATATGCTGTAAATCCCATAGGGCAAGAAAGATGTCTATTACCCAATATTTAGTGTTTCTAAATATTGTCTCTTTCTTTCATAGTACAGAATGATGTATTGAATAGGTGCTTAATAAATGTTTATTGACTGAAGAGTTCATAAACCAATGCTATATGACTATTTATAAATATAGATGATCCACAACCTATGATGGGTTGACTACATGGAATATTCAACATTTTATTATAAAATACACATATTGTTAGATGATTTTGCCCAACGGCGTGGCATTTAAGGTAGGGTAGGCTATGCCATGATATTCCACAGGTTAGGCTTATTAAATTCATTTTTACCTTACAATATTTTCAACTTATGCAGAATTTATGGGGACATAATCACTTGGTAAGTACAAAAGCAACTTCCCTGTGGACAGAAATATGGGATTCTGCTCTTGTGTATCAACTATGAAAGTTTTCAAGAGAACAGTAGGGTTCCTGATGGTATTTTTTTTTATTTTTTTTTATTGTTGGTCATTCAAAACATTACATAGTTCTTAATACATCATATTTCACAGTTTGATTCAAGTGGGTTATGAACTCCCAATTTTACCCCGTATACAGATTGCTGTATCACATCAGTTACCCTTCCATTGATTGACATATTGCCTTTCTAGTGTCTGATGTATTCTGCTGTCTGTCCTATTCTCTACTATCCCCCCTCCCCTCCCCTCCCCTCCCCTTTTCTCTCTCTACCCCTTCTACTGTAAATCATTTCTTCCATTTGTATTATCTTGTCTTACCCCTCCTTTCCTCTTATATGTCATTTTGTATAACCCTGAGGATCGCCTTCCATTTCCATGCAATTTCCCTTCTCACTCCCTTTCCCTCCCACCTCTCATCCCTGTTTACTGTAAATATTCTTCTCAAGCTCTTCGTCCCTACCCTGTCCTTGTTTACACCCCTTATATCAAAGGAGTCATTTGGTATTTGTTTTTTAAAGATTGACTAGCTTCACTTAGCATAATCTGCTCTAATGCCATCCATTTCCCTCCAAATTCTATGATTTTGTCATTTTTTAATGCAGAGTAATACTCCATTGTGTATAAATGCCACATTTTTTTTAATCCATTCATCTATTGAAGGGCATCTAGGCTGATTCCACAATCTTGCTATCGTGAATTGTGCTGCTATGAACATCGATGTAGCAGTGTCCCTGTAGCATGCTCTTATTAGGTCTTTGGGGAATAGACCGAGAAGGGGAATAGCTGGGTCAAATAGAGGTTCCATTCCCAGCTTTCCAAGAAATCTCCATACTGCTTTCCAAATTGGCTGCACCAATTTGCAGTCCCACCAGCAATGAACAAGAGTGCCCTTTTCCCCGCATCCTCTCCAGCACTTATTGTTGTTTGACTTCCTAATGGCTGCCAGTCTTACTGGAGTGAGATGGTATCTTAGGGTGGTTTTGATTTGCATTTCTCTGACTGCTAGCGATGGTGAGCATTTTTTCATGTACTTATTGATTGATTGTATGTCCTCCTCTGAGAAGTGTCTGTTCAGGTCCTTTGCCCATTTATTGATTGGGTTATTTGTTATCTTATTGTCTAATTTTTTGAGTTCTTTGTATATTCTGGTTATTAGGGCTCTATCTGAAGTGTGTGGAGTAAAGATTTGTTCCCAGGATGTAGGCTCCCTGTTTATCTCTCTTATTGTTTCTTTTGCTGAGAAAAAACTTTTTAGTTTGAGTAAGTCCCATTTGTTGATTCTATTTGTGAACTCTAGCGCTATGGGTGTCCTATTGAGGAATTTGGAGCCTGATCCCACAGTATGTAGATCATAGCCAACTTTTTCTTCTATCAGATGCCGTGTCTCTGATTTAATATCAAGCTCCTTGATCCATTTTGAGTTAACTTTTGTGCATGGCGAGAGATAGGGATTCAGATTCATTTTGATGCAGATGGGTTTCCAGTTTTCCCAGCACCATTTGTTGAAGATGCTATCCTTCCTCCATTGCATGCTTTTAGCCCCTTTATCAAATATAAGATAGTTGTAGTTTTGTGGATTGGTTACTGTGTCCTCTATTCTGTACCATTGGTCCACCCGCCTGTTTTGGTACCAGTACCATGCTGTTTTTGTTACTATTGCTCTGTAGTATAGTTTGAAGTCTGGTATCGCTATACCGCCTGATTCACAGTTCCTGCTTAGTATTGTTTTTGCTATTCTGGGTCTTTTATTATTCCATATGAATTTCATGATTCTTTTATCTATTTCTACAAGAAATGCTGTTGGGATTTTGATTGGCATTGCATTGAACTTATAGAGAACTTTTGGTAATATCTCCATTTTGATGATGTTAGTTCTGCCTATCCATGAGCAGGGTATATTTTTCCATCTTCTAAGGTCTTCTTCTATATCTTTCTTTAAGGTTCTGTAATTTTCATTGTATAAATCTTTCACCTCTTTTGTTAGGTTGATTCCCAAGTATTTTATTTTTTGGGGGGATATTGTGAATGGAGTAGTTGTCCTCATTTCCGTTTCAGAGGGTTTGTCGCTGATATACAGGAATGCCTTTGATTTATGCGTGTTGATCTTATATCCTGCCACTTTGCTGAATTCATTTATTAGCTCTAATAGCTTCTTTGTAGACCCTTTTGAGTCTGCTAGGTATAGAATCATATCATCTGCAAATAGTGATAATTTAAGTTCTTCTTTTCCTATTTTTATGCCTTTAATTTCTTTCGTCTGTCTAATTGCTCTGGCCAGTGTTTCAAGGACTATGTTGAACAGAAGTGGTGAGAGAGGGCATCCCTGTCTTGTACCCGATCTTAGAGGGAATGCCTTCAATTTTTCTCCATTCAGAATGATGCTGGCCTGTGGCTTATCATAGATTGCTTTTACAATGTTGAGGTATGATCCAGTTATCCCTAATTTTTCTAGAGTTTTGAACATAAAGGGATGCTGTACTTTGTCGAATGCTTTTTCTGCATCTATCGAGATGATCATATGGTTCTTATTTTTAAGTCTATTGATGTGGTGAATAACATTTATTGATTTCCGTATATTGAACCAACCTTGCATACCAGGGATGAATCCTACTTGATCATGGTGTATAATTTTTTTGATATGTATTTGAATCCGATTCGCCAGAATTTTATTGAGGATTTTTGCGTCAAGATTCATTAGAGATATTGGTCTGTAGTTTTCTTTCTTTGAAGTGTCTTTGTCTGGTTTCGGAATCAGGGTGATGTTGGCTTCGTAGAATGAATTTGGAAGTTTTCCCTCTTTTTCTATTTCCTGAAATAGCTTGAAAAGTATTGGTGTTAGTTCCTCTTTAAAGGTTTTGTAAAACTCTGCTGTATACCCATCCGGTCCTGGGCTTTTCTTAGTTGGTAATCTTTTGATGGTTTCTTCTATTTCCTCTATTGTTATTGGTCTGTTTAGGTTGTCTATATCCTCCTGACTCAATCTGGGCAGATCATAAGACTTAAGGAATTTATCTATGCCTTCACTATCTTCTATTTTATTGGAGTATAAGGATTCAAAATAATTTCTAATTATCTTCTGTATTTCTGAAGTGTCTGTTGTGATATTGCCTTTTTCATCCCGTATGCTAGTAATTTGGGTTCTCTCTCTTCTTCTCTTCGTTAGCATGGCTAAGGGTCTGTCAATTTTATTTATTTTTTCAAAGAACCAACTTTTAGTTTTGTCAATTTTTTCAATTGTTTCTTTTGTTTCAATTTCATTAATTTCAGCTCTGATTTTAATTATTTCTTGCCTTCTACTTCTTTTGCTATTGTTTTGCTCTTCTTTTTCTAGGATTTTGAGATGAAGTATGAGATCATTTATTTGTTGGTTTTTTCTTTTTTTGAGGAATGAACTCCAAGCAATGAATTTTCCTCTTAGAAATGCTTTCAATGTGTCCCATAGATTCCGATATGTTGTGTCTGTGTTTTCGTTTGACTCTAGGAAGTTTTTAATTTCCTCCTTGATGTCTTCTAAAACCCATTGATCATTCAGCAACCTATTGTTCATTCTCCAAGTGATGCTTGATTTTTCCTTCCTTCTTTTATCATTGATTTTCAGTTTCATTCCATTATGATCAGATAAGATGCATGGTATTATCTCTACCCCTTTATATTGTCTAAGAGTTGCCCTGTGACATAATATATGATCTATTTTTGAGAAGGTTCCATGTGCTGCTGAGAAAAAAGTGTAACTACTTGATGTTGGGTGGTATAGTCTATATATGTCAATTAAGTCTAGGTTGTTGATTGTGTTGTTGAGTTCTATAGTTTCCTTATTTAACTTTTGTTTGGTAGATCTGTCGAGTGGTGAGAGAGGTGAGTTGAAGTCTCCCATGATTTTTGTATGGTGGTCTATTAGACTCTTGAACTTGAGAAAAATTTGCTTGATGAACACAGGTGCACCATTATTTGGGGCATATATATTTATGATTGTTATGTCTTGTTTGTGTATGGTTCCCTTGAGCAGTGTGAAGTGTCCTTCTTTATCCCTTTTGATTAACTTTGGCTTGAAATCTATTTTATTGGATATGAGTATGGACACTCCTGCTTGTTTCCGCGGTCCATATGAGTGGTATGATTTTTCCCAACCTTTCACCTTCAGTCTATGAATATCTTTTCCTATCAGATGTGTCTCCTGTAGGCAGCATATTGTTGGGTCTTGTTTTGTGATCCATTCTACTAGCCTGTGTCTCTTAATTGGTGAGTTTAAGCCATTAACATTTAGGGTTATTATTGAGATATGGTTTGTTCTTCCAGCCATATTTGTTTATTAATGCTATTAAACCTGATTTGTTTTCCCCCCTTTACTGTCCTACCTCCCACTGTTGGTTTTCATTATTGTTTTCCATTTCCTCTTCCTGTAGTGTTTTGCCAAGGATTTTTTGAAGAGATGGTTTTCTAGCTGCAAATTCTTTTAACTTTTGTTTATCATGGAATGTTTTAATTTCATCTTCCATCCTGAAGCTTAATTTCGCCGGATACACAATTCTTGGTTGGAACCCATTTTCTTTTAGCGTTTGAAATATGTTATTCCAGGGTCTTCTAGCTTTTAGAGTCTGTGTTGAGAGATCAGCTGTTATCCTGATTGGTTTACCCCTAAATGTAATCTGCTTTCTTTCTCTTGTAGCTTTTAAAATTCTCTCCTTATTCTGTATGTTGGACATCTTCATTATAATGTGTCTAGGTGTGGATCTCTTATGATTTTGCACATTCGGCGTCCTGTAGGCTTCTAAGATTTGGGATTCTGTCTCATTCTTCAAGTCTGGGAAGTTTTCTCTTATTATTTCACTGAACAGATTGTTTATTCCTTTGGTTTGGAGCTCTGTGCCTTCCTGTATCCCAATGACTCTTAAGTTTGGTCTTTTGATATTATCCCATAGTTCTTGGATGTTCTGCTCGTGGTTTCTTAGCAGACTTGCTGAGCTGTCTATGTTCTTTTCCAGTTGAAATACTTTGTCTTCATTGTCTGATGTTCTCTCTTCTAGGTGATCTACTCTGCTGGTAGTATTCTCAATTGAGTTTTTAAGTTGGTTTATTGTTTCCTGCATTTCTAGGATTTCTATTTGTTTGTTTTTTATTACCTCTATCTCCCTGTGAAATTGATCTTTTACTTCCTGGATTTGTTTGTCAATGTGGTCTTTCATTATCTGATTTTGCTGTCTCATGTCTTCCTTGAGACTCCAGATCATCTGAAGCATGTATATCCTGACCTCTCTATCTGACATTCCATCTGTTGCACCTATTACCTCTTCTAAAGTTGAGTTGACCTGCATTGCCTGTGGTCCTTTCTTTCCTTGTCTTTTCGTACTGCTGGCGTTTCTTTCTGCTTGGTGAAACTGTTGTGTTTTTGAAGTTTTCCCTCTATTTATTTATATTGCTCTTGTATGGTTGAAAGATCACCTTGCAGGGCAGGTAGTGGCTGTGAACCTCCTCCAATTTGTGTGATCCGTCTGTTACGCTGGCAGGCCCTAGGTCTGCTCTTCTGGTCGGTCAAAGTTCCGCCTACCCAGCAGGCACGAGGGGCACCTCTGTCACTCCGCAGGTTGCTGGGCCTGACCTCCCGATGGGTCGAAGGTTCGCTTAGCTTGCAGGCACTGGGGGAGGGGCCGGTTCCACCCCTCAGCAGGCCAGTGGGGCCATCCGCCGCTGGTCAGGGTCCCGCCTACCTTGGAGACACTGGGGGAGGGGACGGGCCTGCCCTTCAGCAAGCCGCCAGCCCTGTCCTACTTGTGTGTCCTGTCCGCGTTCCCTGCAGGCGCGTGTAGCTGTTCTCTCACTCTGCAGGTTGCTGGACCTGACCCGCCCGTGGGTTGCAGGTTCGCCTAGCTTTCAGGCACTGGGGGAGGGTCCTGATGGTATTAATAATTCCATTGTGGGGTTGAGCTCTTGGATAACTGCAGAAGAATTCTTTTCTCTTTTGTTTTCTCCCTTTCTTATAAAAATACGAAATTTCCCATTGTAGATTTCAGGAGAGAAAAAATGTATATTTTTTTACTTTTGTAGGCTTAGAAACTATTCTTTGGATAAAATGAAAAAGGACAGATTAACAGGAGAAAAGGCATACCATTTTAATGCTAGTAATTTTGCATGGATGACAGCTTCATAGAAAATAAGTAAAAATAGGGTTGAGGTTGTGGCTCAGTGGTAGAGTGCTTGTCTAACACACCTGAGGTACTGGGTTCTATCCTCAGCACCACATAAAAATAAATAAATAGAATAAGAAGTTATTATAAAAAAGAAAATAAGTAAAAACATAAAATGTGATCAGACTCAGAAGCTTATATACCACTTTAACAAAGGGAAATATATTGTAAAGTGACTGGACAAAGGAAAAGAGATTTGGATTTCTAAGGGCAACAAATTGTGAGAAAATGACTAGGAAATATGTAGAATAATGATGGGAAGATAAAGGTTATTTTATTAAGGTTTGTTTATGCAGACTCATCTCAGTGTCATTTCCCCATCACTCTGACATGTTGTTCTCTCCTTCCTGGTACATGCAGGGCACCTTTCTCATGGAAAAATTTTGCTCTGTTTTTAGGCAAATTGGAGAGGAAAGAGCTATTTCTGCATCTACTATTTCTCAATTACTGTCAGATCAGAATAGTCCAAATCCCAAAGTTGCTTGTCTTGTAGTGACACATTCTAATCTTCTTAAAGATGCTTAGTCATTTCCAACAGAACGAATTTGGAGACTTATGTTTTGAGCCCTAGTTTGTTGTATTTCTTTTAATCAATGGGAAGATATTTTTCAATTCTTCCTGGATTTAAAGAATAAGCTAAAAAGATAAGGTTATTTTTTATTCTCTACTGTTTCCTAATGGAATATAGTACACACTTAATTGTAAAGTTTGGCAAACTGTTTAAATTAATCTTGAAGATTATATTTAAGGTAAAGAACTATTTGCTGAGTATTTAACAGTCCACTAAACTCATTGATCTCATTGATATCATGGCTCAGTTTCCAGTGTGAGCATGGTAATTAACAATGTAGATGAGTTGCTACAGGCAAGATCTTTATGTGTTGATATTCTGGCTTTCAGCTCTCTTTTTAAGAGCACTAATCACATTTGCATACTTTTTTTCATCTTGAAGACCTTTATTGCTGTCTATAAAGTTTTAAAATATCTTAAGCATAGCAGCAACTTTGCTCAATTGTTCATAGTCTCAGTTCATTCAGACTTTAATTGTTAAGTGAAAGCAGTATTGCTGAACAGGAAAGAAATATCTCAATTTGGAGAAAAAGAAATGCATTCCTATTTTGAAACCAGTTAAAATTAAAATGACATGAAAGATGTACAAGCAAATAGAATGAAACTTCTTTATAATTTAAATGGTATAAAGGGTAGCAACTAGAAGTATTTGATATGAAGATCAAGCTCAAGAAACAGTGGTCACATTTTTAATAGATTTCTAGTGAACATGGAAAATATAAATACAGCCCCATTAAAGATCAGGGAAAGGATGAATCACAGGAAGCCCCATATTGTGTTTATAAGCATAGGTGGAAATGTTTACTTACTTTCTAATCCAGTTTCTCAGCCACTCTTTATCTCCATGAGAGCAAGATGATGGAGATTACTGGACATATACTATATGAGCAAAGCAAAAACCAACTGATTCATGGGAAAGGAAAAATTTGAGCTAGGCTTAATTATATTGGTAGAAAATAAATGAAAATGACACAAGACTTAAGACTTAAGTGGTATTTTGAGAATTAGTTTTACCACTCAAATGTACCTGTTAATATATTTTATTAGTATCTAAAATTATTCCACTGTCATTTTTAATGACATACACAATAATGGTCAAGTATCCATTGTGAATTTTGGCAGATTGTGGGATGCCTAGAGTCTCAGTTGATCAAGTCAGTTTCGTTCTGGCAGACCACCAGATAGAGCTGTTGCTACAAAATATATCATTGTCTGTCTAGGAAAGAACTAAGTAATACACATACACAAATACACACATACACACACACACACACAATATGAGAAAGAGAGGTACATAAAATAATGGTCAAAGGACTTTGATACAAGCAGTATTAAAAGATCCAATGTAAGAGGTAGGCAGCATTCTAGGAAGTGTACCACAATATAGGAGGGTTACAACATAAAAGCTATAGTTCACAGGTAGTAGGCAAATCTCACACATGAACATTACAAGTTAAAAAAAAGGAGCTAGAATCCTTAAGAGATCTAAGACTTAGGGTATAGAGGAAGAAAAAAAAATTCCTCTAATCTACTTCAGATTAATTATCTGGGAGTTTTTAAATTAGACTGATATAAAACAGATTAACAAGAGAAAAACAAACACGTTTATTAACATGTGCCTCACACAAGTATATCAAGCAACAGAATACTCAGAGATGAGTAAATCAAAGGAGTGGTTAGAACTTTGGCTTATATAGCAAATTCATTTAGCAAAGGAACAATAAATATTTAGAGAAGTGACAAGACAAAAGGTACATATCAATTCCATTCAATGAAGAATTGCTTTCCCTCCATAATAAAAAGCAACCAATGCAATCTCCCTGCCACCAAGTGGCTGATTGTTCTCTTTAAGAGAAGGTACCATAACAGTGACTTAGATTTGTTCTCTGTTGCTAGCTGGGGTTGTACATTTGGCCACAGCAGCAACTATATAAGACTTAGAGAGATTCAGTGATGTTTAGTCTATGCTAAGCCACCATATTGCTACAGGGCTTCTACATTTCTGTGCCCATTGTACCTGACTGTAGTAACCTAACTAATGTAGTCATGCTTTGTCATTTTTTATTTCCAACTTTTCCATTTTGGATGCTCTCTAATAGGTATTTAGGTGCAAGATAAATATCTTCACATTGCATGCCAATTCCCACAGGTTCATCTGCTGTGTTTTTTTCCACAGATGTCCTTATCCTTGATCTTTAAATTTTTTACTTATAGGCCTTTCATCCATCAGTCCAGCCACTTTCCTCTGTCCTTGAGTCTAGATATATTCTAACCTCTGGCCACTTCATTTTTCTTATAAAGTGGAAAATTTGGTATATCATATGAATTTCTGGCCATTGGGAGGGTTTTCCTTCATACCTGTCCTTCAAATTCACCCCAGAGTGGGGCTCTAGTACTGCTAGAGTTCATTTTTAGCTTATACCAGCATACTAAGCTGATTCAGTCATGAAATAAGCTCAAGATTTTGTTAGCACTGTTGACCGGTGACGAGTCCTTGCTTCCCCAATGTTGAAGAATAACACCAAAGAAGCACACTGAGGCAAGGTCAGAGTAGAAATTAGAAGTTTATTCAAGGACAGCAGAAAAGACTTCTCCCGGAGGAAGAAGGGGACCCAAGAGGTGGAATCCGTGGAAGTGCGGTTGTCTCCCCTTTTTATAGTTTTAGTGATGGAATGTGGGTTGAAAGGGGTGGGACATAGGTGGGCCAAACAAGTAATCTGGGCAGGAAGGACTTCATTATCACTTCCTGGGATGGGCTATCTCCAATTCTGTTGTGGGCTGTTTCCTGAGTTCCATTAACATTTCTTTGGGGTGGACTTTGGCCTAGGGCCTTTCTGGGACTCCATTAACATTCCATGAGTTGTCCTGCGTTTCCCAGCATGGCCTCCATTTTAGATTTCACTCGATATGACATTAGACCCAATTTACCTAACTACACTGACTAGCTAACTTTAAATCTGGCTTCAATTTTTTTCTCTCTCCACTGGCTGATCATAGAGACTCCCCTAGATTACAGGTATTAACTTATGGAGAGGAAGTGGTTTAACAGTAGTGGATAGATGGTTTGGGAGGTAATGACCATCAACTCATGCATATTACATGTGATTTCTGGCCTTTATAGTGCTTAATCCTGGTCCTGCCTGACCTTAATACTATATAGTCAGTATGTCCAAGAGATATCTATACTACATGTTTATTACAACATGTTTATTACAACACTATTCCAAAATATCCAGGATATGGAATTAACCAAAATGTCCATCAAAAAATAAATGGACAAAGAAAACGTGGTTCAGATACACAACAGAATAAAATTCATCCATAAACAGAATTAAATCCTATTATTTGTGACAACATGAATTGGACTAGAGATCATTTTGTTAAGTGAAATAAAATAGACACAGAAAGACAAGTAAATATCTTCCCATTGCATGCCAATTCTCACAGGCACAGTATCTTGAGGATTTTTGTTGGTCTTGTTTACTATTATAGTAGACACCTAAAAGTGCACAAGGATAATAGGTATTCGTTAGCTATTTGTTGAATAATTGAATTTATTCATTTATCATTTTTTAGCAGTTAATATAGCAGCCAGAATTACCTTGTTAGAATATGTGAGTTGGGGTCACTCCTCTGTTTGAAACTCTCCATTGATTTTCCATCTTAGTGTAAAAGCTTAAGTCTTCACTGGTCTACAGGGCCCTATATAATTTGATCTCTTTTTCCTTTTTTACTTTTTTTAACCACATGATCTCATTCATATATGAAATCTAAAAGAGCTGATTTTGTAGAAGCTGAGAGTTGAATGGTATTTACCAGAAGCTATAGAAAGTATAGGTGGTAATGCTGGGGGTGATCAATGAGTACTAAGTTATGGTCAGAAGCAAGAAGCTCTAATATGATGTATAGTATGGGGACTATAAATAGTATATCTACATTTCAAAAAGTTAGAAGAAAGTATTTAGAAAATTTTTCACTATAAGTAACTGATAGGGCTGAGTCACAGCGGTAGAGTGCTCACCTCGCACGTGCAAGACTCTGGGTTCAATCTTCAGCACTACATAAGAATAGATAAGTGAAATAAAGATATTGTGTCCAACTACAACTAAACAAAATAAATATTAAAAAAGAACTGATAAATGTTTGAGGGTATAAATATTTTTAACCTGATTTAAATATTATACAATGTGTAAATGTATTAAACATTATATGGTACCCCCTTAATAGGTATAACTTTTATATTTTTATGTATCAATTTTAAAAATAAAATAAGAAGGAGAAAGAAAAAAAAGAAAACAAGGCTAAATGCACTCATGAAAACAAAACATGTAAACAAAATATTTTATAGCACTCAAGTAAATATTTTAAAGTAGAAGAAAATAAGACTTGTTGATTTGAGAGAACCTTGGTCCTAGTGGGCAGTTCTGGATTCTTATATACTTTTTCAAAGCATATCCTCAAGTGAGGCTGTGACAAAGCACCTTTCCACAAGATCCATTAATTTATCCTCCATATAACTACAAAGAAAGTTTTTTTTTAACACACTATGAATTTTTTTTTTTGAGAGAGAGAGAGAGAGAGAGAGAGAGAGAGAGAGAGAGAGAATATTTTTAATATTTAATTTTTAGTTTTTTGGCAGACACAACATCTTTGTTTGTATGTGGTACTGAGGATCGAACCCGGGCCCCAAACATGCCAGGCGAGTGCGCTACCGCTTGAGCCACATCCCCAGCCCCCACTATGAATATTTTTATCTACCCATCCAAACTCATATCTTGAAATCCTGAGCCCAAAATGATAGTATTAAGAGTTGATTAGGCTGTGCTCTTGTGAATGAGATTAGCACCTTTGTTTGAGGCCCAAATGAGACCATTTTTAAAGTAACAGCAAAGAGAAAGCCATCTAGAGAAAGGGCCCAAAGTAGACACCAGATTAGCTGTTCCATTTATCTTAGATGTCCCAAGCCTCCCGAACCACAACAAATACATTTTTGAGACCCCCAGTTTATGGTATTTTGTGCTAGAAAATAAGCACAAAAGTTAAGCAATGTGTCAAATTATGTCACTTCTCTGTGCAGAATGCCTCAATAGCTTCCAAAGTCACTGAAAATAAAACCCAAAGTCACTGTATGACCTACAAGCACTCTTCTGAACTGGCAAATTTTCATACATCTCTATCCTCATTTGAAACCACTAATCATTCTTATTATGTACTATCCACACATGCCTTCTTGCTGTTTGAATATACAAACCATATTCCTATATCAGATTCTTTAGATTTACTGTATATATTGTCCTGAACATTCTTTCCACAAGTACCTGCATGGGCTACACCTCTACCTCTTTTACATCTCTGGTCATATGTCTTCATATGAGGGAGACATTGTCTGGTTCCCTTAACTACAAAAGTTACATACACCCCATTCATGTTATGCTATGTTTCCTTAGTCCTGATGTTTATTTTTTCAGAACATTTAGCAACCTTGTATGTATTATATACTTGCTTATCTACATTCTGTTTCTTCCTATTACATTAGAAGGCACAGAATTTTGAGGATTTTTTTTTTTTTTGGTCTGGTTTACTATTATAGTAGGCACCTAAAAGTACACAAGGATAATAGGTATTCAACAGCTATTTGTTGAATAAATGAATTTATGCATTTATCATTTTTTTAGCAGCTAACATAGCAGCCAGAGTTACCTTGTTAGAATATGTGAGTTGGGGGTCACTCCTCTGCTTGAAACTCTCCATTGATTTTCCATCTTAGTGTAAAAGCTAAAGTCTTCACTGGTCCACAGGGCCCTATATAATTTGATCTTTTTTTCCCTTTTTCGTTTTTTAAAACCACACTAGCCTCCTTGCCTTTCCTTGAGCATCTCAGATAGGCTCCAAACTCAGAGCTTTTGGACTTGGTGTTATCTCTCTGTAAAATGCTCTTACCCAGAAAGTTGGATGGCTTGCTGCTGGCTTTTCTTCTCTAGGTTTTTCACTCCAGTGTTTACTTTTGAGGAAGAATTTCTGGTCCTCTTATTTAAAATTGCAATTCTTCTCTACCTTTTCTTATCCCTCTTGCCCAGCATTATCTTTGTCCCTTGTAATTCTGGACATCCAATATACTATATATTTTATTAATTTGCTTATTCTCTCTCTCGCCCTTTACTGCATTGTAAATTTCATGACAGCAGGCATTTTTTTAGTTTTCTTTTTTTTAAAATTTCACTGCTTTATCTTCAGCACTGAGAACAGTGCCTGACATATATAAGGCAAGCACCTATTCAATATTTATGGCATGAAGAAATTAAATTTCTAGTGGCAACAGATTCAGTGAATCTAGTGGTATAATCCGAAGTCAAAGGTTCTTGTCATAATCTGTTTGAGCTATGATAAAAAATGTGATTTACTGAGTGGCTTCTAATTTTTTTTCTCAAAATTCTGATGGCTAGAAAGTTCAAGATCAAGGCACCAACAGATATGGCACATATTTCGTAAAGGCTCATCCTCATAGATAGTGTTGTCTCACATGGTGGAAAGGGCAGGAACACTCTCTGAGGCACCCCCTTTTTAAGGACATTAATCCAGTTCATGAGGATCCCATCTTAATGATCTAATCACCTCCTAAAAGGCTCCTCCTCATAATACTATCATAGGGGAATCACATTTGAATGTATAAATGTTGTGAGAATAAATTCAGACCTTAATAATGTGTAAATTTCTGTTTGCCTCAAATGGCAGAGGCAATGGCATTGGCAGTAGTAGTGAATCTATCACTTGATCAATTCTGTGGTATAATTTTGGGTGAGTTTTTTTTTATTTTTTTTAAATTTTTATTACATACTTTTTATGCCAAATTCTCTTACTCTTTTGGAATTCTGAAAACTTTTCAATATCTTTGATATCCTTGCATAAACATCATTTATGCTTACCCAACCAAAGTTATTTTCTGTCACTTGTATCTAAGAATACTAAGTGATATAGACATTAGTATTATTCTGTCAAGAATTGGCTACAAGCACATATCCTCTGGGTTCTATGGGACACCTGGAATCTTCTTCTGGTTTGATTTCAACTCAAGGTAGTGGAAGTTCAGATGGTTATCATAAGATGTGATTCATTATTAATTTCCATATAGAGTTTTTCTTGCATTGGGTTTAAAGATCCCTATATCAGCAGAACTCCAAGTTATATGGCTAGGATAAAAAAACTTGCAAATGCGTTCTGAGCAAATGAAGGCTACAAAGCAAGTTGTTCTGCCATGTGGTTCTAATGATCCTATAGATCCATGAGTACAAAATACACCTATGGCATGCTGGGATGCAAGGTGGAATGGGACAAACATTATTATCCTATGTGCATGTAAGATTGCACGAATGGTATGACTCTGCATTATGTTCAGCCACAGAAATGAGAAGCTGCGCTCCATTTGTGTATAAGGAGTTAAAATGTTTTCTGCTGTTATGTATAACTAATTAGAATAAATAAAAAAGATAGATTCTTGGACAAACACCTTTGTACAACAGAAATACATTGTACAGACCCAAAAGGTTTTGGAACATAGCTATGCTTTATTTGGAAAAATCACCTTTCTCCCTTTGAGAAACATGTTCTACTTTTATGTTAACACTAGTAGAGATCTAAACCTAACCATGAACATCTAGTACAAATATGACCCAAGCTAACCATCATGATAGTTATAATTTGATTCACTAAGTCATAAATTTATAGGTATAATAGCATTCCCTCATTTAGAGGAAGTGGTGTAAACATTATTTGACTTGAACAAATCTGAAGGCATAAGTAATTCATATGGACAGATGACTCACACTCCCAATATGCCTATTTCAGCTGTACTATTATCTTTTTGCAAATGACACCTGGAGATTTCCTTATGGTCAGCTAACAAAGGAGAAAAAATTGAACTTGTTTATAGATGACTATGCAGGATGTGCTGACGCCACATAAAAAAGTGGACTACTGCAGTGTTACAGGCTCACATAGAGGTTACTCTGAAAGACATCGATGAAAAGAAATCCTTCCAATTGACTGAAATTCAAGCTGTATATCTCACTGTCCACTTTGCCTGGCAGGATATATGGACTGAGGTGTGGAACATTATTATTCATTGGTTGTAGCTAATGGTTTGGCCGGGTGATCAGGAAATTTGGAAGAGTAGGATTGTAGGATTGGTGATAAAGAAATTTGAATAAGGGTTTCTGCATGGATCTCTCAAAATGGGTGCCAAGTGTTAGAGTGTTTGTGACACATGTGAACACTCACCAAAAGCTGACCTTGGCAGAAAAGGTTTTCAATAATCATATCAAAAAAGCCTGTTCCTATAATAATAAAATACTTTTTCTGGTCTCCCCAGTGCTCAATGAGTCAATAAAAACCTATGGCCAAAAAGAAACAGGAATGGAGTTTCTACCTGGCATGGATAACATGAAATTTCTCTCAACATGGTTGCCTTTATTAAGTGTCCAGTTTACCTACAGTATCAACTGACCCTGAACCCAAATACACCAGGGAACCAGTCACACACCTTGTGACAGGTGATTACAGTGGATGCTTTCATGAAGAATGTTCCATTTTTTATTTTCTGGAATAAAGTGTATTTTCTTTCTTTGCCAGTCTCCTGTTAGAACATCCATTATATTAAATGCCATATATTCATATATAGTATCCATATGGTGTTGAGAGCCACAGCCAAAGGGGCCCCAGCAAACTTCCAGCTGCCAGCAAACTTCCAGCTGCCAGCTGATGATTGGCTCACAGCGGCCCCAGCAACATCTAGCTGATTGGCTCCTCTGCGGTGATGTTCATTGGGCTGTTTCCCTGCCCTTCAGACTGCCAGCTGATGATTGGCTCACAGTGGCCCCAGCAACATCTAGCTGATTGGCTCCTCCATGGAGCTGCTCATTGGGGGACTTCTTTGGCTCCGCCCACACAACCCAGCCAATCGGCCTCAAGAGTAGGAGGATTGTGGGAGGTGGAGAGGTTGGTGTGGGTGAGAGGCTTGTGGGAAGCCGGTGGTGGCAGTTGGGCTCTGAGGGTTTTTTCCTGAGGAGCTGTTTTGTTTGGCGTTTGTAGTTCTAAAAATAAAGTTAGTTTCTTTTGACAAGTGGCTCCTGAATTGTGCCCAGCCAGACTGCGGCAATATGGTATTACCTGCATCCAAAGAACTTATCTTTTAGCAAAAGAAGTATGTTAATTAGTTGGATGATTTTCATATGATTCACTGGTCTTACCATGAACTCCATCACCCAGAGGCAAATTGATTTATGAAATTATATGTCCTACAGTCATTGAGTCAACTCGATGACAAATGTGAGGTTGAGATACTCTTCTATAAGATGCAATATTTGGTTTAAACCAGTGATAAATGTATGGTCCAGCTTTTCCCACATTCATATTACATAGGTCTGGAAACCAATGGAAAAAAGTAAGAGTGATATCATTTTCTCATTATTATACCAAATAGAAACCTCATATAATTTTCACTTTCCATTTCTGCAACTCTATAGTTTTTAATTCAAAGATCTTCATATTCAAAGGAGGAATGTTTCCACCCAGGGAAACAATAACAGTTAGACTGAGTTAAAAAAAAATCAGTCCTTCATTTCAGTTCCCTTACTTACCATGAGGAAACTGGCAAAAAAAAAATAGTGTTACATTATTGAACAGGACAAGGTCACTATGATACAATTGGTTAGAAAGAAGTAGCATCCCAGGGCTGGGGCTGCAGCTCAGTGGTAGAGCACTTCCTTAGCACAAGTGAAGCATTTGCTGGGTTCCATCCTTAGCACCACATGAAATAAACAAATAAAATAAAGGCTGGCTGTCCATCTACAACTACAAAAAGAAGATTAAAAAAAAGAAGTAGCATTCCTGGGGGTGCCCCCTAGCAAGGCTACATTCAGTAGCCAGTGATCAGAGAAAGTGTTGAAATTCTAATTGGGCTGATGGGGTGAAGGAAACACAATCCCAAAATATGGCACATGGAAAATTGAGAAAATAGAAGAGGCAGGAAGATCTCTCCAATCTTCTTTTTTTTTCCCTGGCTCCTGAAGTTGGTTATAGAAAGTATAATTCACTTTACCACTTCTTCCCTGAAGCAGGTGATAAAACCTAGGAAGGTCATTGTCTGTCTTTTTCCCTTGAAGACCTTCCCTTGAAGACCTTCGTGTGACAAGTGTCCTCTCCTATACACAGAGGTGAGGAATGTCTTACAGATACTTGGAGAAGAAACTTATCAAACAGGCCTTGCTTAGTTTCTTCACCCTTCAGTTTATTACCATCAGATGATACTTCTACAAGACTTTTGTCCACCAATCATATGTGCCTAAAATATTTTCCATAAAAATACACAGATTTCCTATTTTTTTCAGTTCTCCATTTCTGAAGGCTCCCATATCAGGTAAAACTTATGTTAAATAAATATACATGCTTTTCTCTTGTTAATCTGTATTTTGTTTAGGGACATCGGTCATGGGCATTGCAGTGGATAAGGAAAATGTTTATTTTTTCTCCCCTGCAAGGCAGAATCAGTAAAAGCTTACATCTTTCAGGAGTAAACATTTAGTCACCCACAGATAAAGAAGCCTAGCAAGAGGCTGGGGTTGTTGCTCAGTGGTAGAGCTCTTGCCTAGCATGTGTGAGGTGCTGAGTTCAATCCTTAGCACCACATAAAATAAATAAATAAATAAAATGAAGGCATTGTGTCTGACTGCAACTAAAAAAAATCTATTAAAAAAAGAGAACCCTAGTAAGTAGAAATGCCAGATGAGAAAAAAGTTTAAACTGAATGGGAAGTGGAGGAAGGACGTCATGAATTTCAATTGTGACTTTGTGACTAAATGTAGAAAGGAAGACCATAGCTTTAAACCTTATTCTTTTCCTTTCTGGGTTGAGTTTTGTGCATTTTCAGATCATGGTCTATTATGTAATTCACTTTTCAACTTAATAAATAAGAGTTTGGAATTAATAATTATTTCATTTTGGAATAAATGTGATTAGAAAAAGTCATCGAAACATATTTACTTGTAACAGATACAAAGTTTTATTTCTCATGTTTGAGAGAACTGGGATTTGATTCATTGCTGGCTAAATATGTGCCCAATAAATACATTTGTGATATTTTTAACTGCATTCTTAAAATGCATTCATTTTATAAATTACTTTCAGAATTAAAGACACACCACCATAGTGTGAAGTACTGGAAGATGTTTCAGAATATATTTAAGAGAAAAGTGCTTTTTTATGCCAAGATTTTCATAGTGGTGTTTCTGAATTTGGCTTCTCCCCAAATGTATTTTGATAAAGAAAATATTCTCCATGGTCTAACTGATCTTCTTCTATTCCCTTCTATAGTGAATTCATACCCAGAAACTGGGACACTTAAAAAAAGAGAGTGTAATGAGATAAATGGAGGATTATTTTGACCTTATTGCAGAAACTAGAAGAAAAGGAATGGTACTAAGAGAGAAATATGAGAACAACACAAAATTCTTGGTTAAGTAATAGTTTCATCGTTAAACATTCTTTCTCTTCAGTTTTGTCTCAGATGAATATCCCCCATTAAAATCTGACTAAAATGTTAATACTTCTTGCTGTGAAAATTTGTTTTAAACCATCCTTAATGATTCTAATATGAGAGTTCTTAATATATCATGGAGCAATTCAAAGCAAGGAGAGTTGCAAAGAGTGACTTACTTTTAAATTTTCCCTTATTTATTGAACTATTTTAATTAACATTTGACACTAACATGCTTGAAAACCAGGGAAAAATACTAAATAATTATTCTTATTAATGCTATTTAATTTTCCACTTTCCACTAATGACCTTTTGTATAAGGCAAATTTATGAAGGATTATGGTATAGTTTTTTTATTAATGAAATATTATATTAACCTTAATTTTGGAAAGGGAACATTTTTATAGGAGGGAAATATGTAACCCTGTGAATTATTTTTCCTTGGTCATAACTGGCAATTTGTTTCTATGTGATTCGTGTTGCTATTGGAATATTCTGTGTACCTACATTCATCTATTTTTAGTACTGACACATGGTCATAGTCTGTACTATATATGAAAAATATCCTTGAACATTCTTAGTTTGATAAAATATAGTGTTTAGTGACTTGTTTTCCATCAACTCAATATAAAGAACTTCTCACATGGAAATACAAATCCCATGCCCTCTTTCTTTCTGCTAAGCTCCAGTCATAATGCCAGTAAAACCCATGTTTACTACATCCTCTAGTAAAAATTGCATAACGGTGAGGAAAAAAGAGTATAATTGCACACCATTTACTTTAATACAATCATTACAATAAGAGTTTAATTTACTGTCATTTGATATTTAGTAGCAAAATGAATGTAGTTCACTTTGACACTGCCCTGATTGCAGATATCCTAATGAATAGTTCTATGATTGATTGGCTAGATGACATCAGCACAATTATAGGCCTGTGCGAGCATTAAATGGCCAAATTGTTGGGGGGAGAAATACAAGAAAGACTGGAGCAGAATGTAGATGGAGTTGGAATATAAGCAAGGATCGAGTAGAATAGAACCCTTCTTTATGGAAATGCGCTTGGAACAATTTCACAGGAAGCCATTGCTGTTAGGCATTATTGCTATAGCTGAAAGAACAATGTTCTCTTTTGTAACAACAACAACAAAATGCACTGCCCCAGCATCACACCCTCTTAGCTGAGACTGTCAGGGGAGGTTTTTCCCAACAAGATCTTCAATTCTATAACATGAATTTTTCCCCGATGTTATAAATGAAAAATCAATGAATTGAGAATCATGATGAAAAAAAAATAAAACAAAAATCCAAGAGCATGGGCTATATGTGCCTGACTGAATTAAATAAAACTTGATTTCACCAATGAATTATGCTGTTCTTCATTCATCACTATTCAGGATGTTGACTTGAAGAATATTTTACAGAGCTCAATTCTCAATCTCTCTTCCTCTTTTTGTCTAGATCCTGCCCCCATTAACACACACACACATACACCCTATGTATAATTAGTTAAAACGAGACTGAATTATTTGGGTCAGAGATTTCTTAAGCTTTGGAAGCTCTCATAAGATAGTGCTTAAATGTTTCTGTTGTAGCTTGGATACACAGCAGCTGGAAGTATGGAATGGTGGAGCCACACGGAAGACTAGCTCATCATTCCCATAATTTCAGCCCTTAATGTTTTTATAATTCAGCTGTGCTAGAGCACAGTATGTGCTGATTTACATGCCTTCAATTGACACAGACATTTCATGAAAATAAAACACTAGGATTAGTATTATAAGGCAGCTTCCAATGCGAAAGATTAATCTTCTGTTAAAAATGGGATCCACTCTTCAAAGGGCTAGATATAATTCGTGCTGTACATTGCATATAATCATGATGTGAGGGTTTGGTAAAATCACAGTAATTTTATTCAATTATTTTTAATGTCTTCAAGAATGATACTACATGCTATCAATTGGAGATATTGGAGACAACTTAGTTGCAATTGAGTCCTGAAAAATAGCACAGCACAAAACTCCTTTACTGTACTTTAGTTGACATAAATGATATAATATATCAATGATTTCCCAAACTTGTATACTCACCAGATTTAATTTGTAAGTTCTTTAAAGACAATGATATTTGGTTTTTACCTCAGATTTACTGATTCAAAACTGGTAGTTTCTCCAGCATCCCAGTCTCCATTGATTAAGAGACAACCAGAAAGAGTTCTGCTTTGGAACCTCTGCCTTAGATTGAATATCTAATATCAGATCCAATTCTTGGCAGCAAAACAGATTTATTTATTCTTTTTTGTTTCAATACTAAGGATTAAACCCAAGGTCTTACACGTGCCAGGAAAATACTCTACCACTGAGCTACATCCCCAGCCCTTTCTTGATTCTGCAACCTGTACACTCAGAAAAATGAGAAATTATATCCCATCTGATTCAAATGTATGATATGTCAAGGTCATTGTACTGTCATGTGTAACTAACTAAAACAAATAATTTTTTTTAAAAAAATTATATTTTGAGACAGGGTCCTACTAATTTGCTCAGGCTGGCTTTGAACTTGTGATCTTCTCACCTTAGCCTTTTGAGTACCTGAGATTATAGGAACAAAACTGATTTGATGTTCATGCTTGCATGTTCACCTCACTTCTCATACCTTGGTTTTCCCATGCCGATGTAAGGAGACCTTGGTAAATACAAATAACTATCCTATTACTATAGCTGTTAAAAACATCAGATAAATTCTAAAAATTATACTATATTCAGACCCTGTTTACACAGAATAATATTTTCTAAAACAAGGACACAATTATGGTGCAGTTTTTAACATCATGAATGTATGGGTTGGTAAATTTGGGCTTCTTTTAAACAAACTCCAGAAAAGCTAGAGACAAGGAGCAATACTGCAGTTGAAGAGGGCTAATTTAAGAGCAAATAAAGATCTTTTCATGAAGCAGGTAGTAAATCTATGAAAGTAATTAGAATGATAAATGATCAACCCCAAAACATAAACAGGTTCAAGAGGCATCTTAATAAATTGTGGAGGATAAATCCATAAAGGATTGTTATAGAAGATAAGAAACCTTTGAGATGATCCATTATTTATGCAAAAATGGGGAACAATGGAGTGCAAAAGTAAGTTTTTCAACCTGACACAAATGCTTAAAGACCCAATTACAGGTGGCTAAGATACAGTTTGATTGTTTTATTATTATTATTTTTGTTTCATCCTTAAACATTTTTAAAAATAATAATTTTATTTGTATATCTCAATTATGCTGAATAGTGGTTTTCATTGTGACATATTTTCATATATATAAAATTTAGATGAATTTCAGTCCCCAATACTCCCCTCTGCCTCCCACCACTAGAAGTCACCCCTCTACAGCTCGCCCCCCCCCCCTTTAACTCCTACTATGAGAGAAAACATAACAATACTTTTCTTTCTGAGTCTGGCTTATTTCACTCAAAATTATGTTCTCCATTTCCATCAATTTTCCTGAAAATGACAGCTTCATTCTTTTTATAGCTGAGTAAGACCCCATTGTGTATATATACCACATTTTCTTTATCCATTCATCTGTTGACAGGCAACTAGGCTGGTTCCACAACTTGGTTATTGTAAATTGTGCTGCTATCAACATGTATATATATATATATATATATATATATATATATATATATATATATATATATATATATATGTTACTATAGTGTGCTGACTTTAATTCTTTTGGTAAATACTGGGGAGTGGTATAGCTGTGTCTTAGGATGATTCCATGCCTAATCTTTTGAGGACACTCCATGTGTCTGTACTAATTTACATTCCATAGTGGCTGTACTAATTTACATTCCAACCAACAGTGTATAAGGGTTCATTTTCCCTGCATTCTCACCAGCATTTATTTTTGTTTGTATTCTTAATGAGTCCCATTCTAACTGGAGTGAGATAGATTCTCAGTGTACTTTGATTTCCATTTTCCTGATGGCTAAAGATGTTGCACAGTTTTTCATATAGTTGTTGGCCATGTATACTTTTTGTTTTGAGATGAGTATGTTCACTTCATTTGCCCATTTATTAACTGGATTATTTAAATTTTTAATGTTAAGATTTTTGAGTTCTTCATATATTCTGGATATTAATCCTCTGTCCAAAGAGTAGCTAGCAAAGATTTTCTCCCCTTTTGTTGGTTCTCTTTTCACTCTTTTGTTTCTTTTGCTGTGCAAGATCTTTAAAATTTGATGCTGTCCCATTTATTGATTCTTTCTTTTTTTTTCCTGAGCAAGTATTTTGGATCTACCTATATGTTGAAGTGTTTCCCCTATTCTTTGTTTCAAAACTTGCAGTTTCTGGTTATAAGCTTCAGTCTTCGATTAATTTTGAGTTGATTTTTGCACAGAATGAGAGATGGAAATCTAATTTCATTCTTCTCCATATGGATCACCAGTTTGTCCGCACCACTTATTAAAGAGGCTATCCTTTTTCCAATGTATGCTTTTGACACCTTTTTCAAGGATCAAGTGATACTAGGTATGTGGGTTGGTGTGTGTGTGTGTGGGAGGGGGAGGTGTGTGGGTGTGTGCGCATGCTTGTGTGACTTCTATT
Source organism: Urocitellus parryii (assembly GCF_045843805.1). Taxonomy (NCBI): domain Eukaryota; kingdom Metazoa; phylum Chordata; class Mammalia; order Rodentia; family Sciuridae; genus Urocitellus; species Urocitellus parryii. Next base: position 56,412,615 of record NC_135547.1, read on the forward strand.
CTGTTCTGTTGGCCTATATGTCTGTTCTTATGCCAGAACCAAGCTGTTTTTGTTAGTATATCTCTGTAGTATAATTTTGAAATTATATATTGTGATGTCTCCAGCATTGCTCTTTTTTCTTAAAATTGTTTTAGATATTCTGGGTTCTTTGCTCTTCCTTGTGAATTTTACATTTTTTCAAGTGTTGTGAAGAATATCATTGTTATTTTAATCGGGATGACATTGAATATGTAGATTGGTTTTGGTAATTTGGGCATTTTAACAGTATTATTTCTATCCATGAACATGAGAGGTCTTCCTATCTTCTAGTGTCTTTGATTTCTTTCTTTGTTGTTTCACAATTTTCATTGTAAAGGTCTTTTACCATCTTGGGTAAGTTCATTCCTACTTTTAAAAATTATTGTGAATGGAATTGTTTCTCACAGATTTATTATTGGTGTATAGAAAGCTATTAATTTTTGTATGTTGAATTTGTGCCCTGGTACTTTGCTGTATTTGTTTATTAGGTCTAGAATTCTTCTAGTGGAAACTTTAGGGTACTCTAAGTGTGAGATCATATCATCTGAAAATAGGAATGATTTGACTACTTCCTTTGCTATTTGTATCTTGTAGTTTCACTATTTTAAAATCAATGGATTTAATTACTGAATATAATTATCTTCTATTACAGACTAGGTTGTAATACAAATCAAATAGTCTCACGGACTTTTAGAACTTTTTAAGTGATTTTAGTATGGAAACTGAAGGGAAATGCTTATAAATTTCAGAGATATAAATGCAATCTGCAATAAAGCAGCTCATTTTCTTCCTCTTGTATAATGAGATGTCATCAAAATTAGACATACGAATGGCTCATTAATTTATTAAAGTTGTCCCTTTTAATTTGTTCTAGTACCCAGTACTCTGGTTAATTTATAGTGATTGACAAATGTACTGCTAAAGTGTCCTGGGTCATCTACAAAAAAATTGGATGTAGATGCTATTTAAATCATGTTCTTAAGCTTAAGCAGTTAGCCTGGCTTCCATTTAAGTTTTGCACAAGAAGTAGAATTTTTTTTAATCTTATCTTTAAAATTCCTGGAATGAAATAGATTTTACTTGGGTTCACTTGCCTCTTAACCTGTTTCAAAATGTGATTCAAATTCTTTCACATTTCTTTTTTGTCAATATTTTTTTTAGTTGTAGATGGACATGTTATCTTTATTTATTTATTTTTACGTGGTGCTGAGGATCCAAACCAGGGCCTCACATATGCTAGGCAAGTGATCTGACACTGAGCTACAGCCACAGCCATTCTTTCCATTTCTTTACCATGAATGTTGACTTTCAGTTCTCCAAGTAATCTAAAGAGAACAGAATGCTTAATCATGACAAAATGAATTATATTTCTTGTCATTTATGTTATGTTTTTACCAAACATTTTTTCTAATGATAAGTAAAGTATTATTGAAATCTTGACTATAGGTTATCATTGTTTCCTTTGCCATACCTTTAGAATTTTAAACAGAGAACATGATAAAGTATGAAGACATTTTTTTCTAAACTATAGTCTAGTTTTTCTTAATTTCCTATTATCACTGTCAAGGTCAAACCTCTAAGTACCAGCAGAGTCAATCTGGCTCTGCAACTATGCTATAATATTCAACACAGGAAGCTCCTGTGCTTAGTGTATCTTTGACTCTGCAAATTGCTGGGAAAGGCTAGAATTAAGAACTTTCAGAGTGGTTCATAACTTTGAAAAATCAATTATCAGTTAATAGGGCCTTTAGGACACCCTAGTTTTTGAGCATGGCACTCTGCCACAAAAACACTCAAAAACTTTTTGCTATTACAGTTACATTGTAGACAAAAATCCATTCTGTTTCTAACTCCTCCTGTTAATCAATGCTAGGGAAAAAAAACCTAACATTTTGTTCACTTAGAAGCAGACACATTTGATCTGGAAATGCCTTACTATAAATGGCCAGATATGTACCAAACTTCCAATTTTGATTAGATCTTTCACTTAGACAAGTGGACAACTTCCCACATTTTAATTTATTCTATGGAAAAAAACAAGAGGAAATGGGAAGAGTTCAATGACACTATAAATGAATACATATATACATAACATAATATCTATAATATACAAATGACTATGTTGTATATTACATATAAAATACATAAAAACATATACCATGCATAACATATAATATATAATATTTAAGTCGTATATACACATATAATTTGTGAAGAATAAAAATAAATCTCTAGCTGGGTGTGGTAGCACATGCCTGTAATCTCAGCAGCTTGTGAGGCTGAGGCACGAGGATTTCAAGTTCAAAACCAGCCTCAGCAAAAGTGTGGCACCAAGCAACCTGTCTCTAAATAAAATACAAAATAGGGCTGGAGATATGGCTCAATGGCCAAGTGCCCCTGAATACAGTTCTTGGTACCCCCAAAAATAAAGAAAGAAATTAGTTAGTGAATGAATATATAAATAAATCCCAAATTATGAAAATGAGATTATTGATGGCAAAATAGAACTTGCTGAAAATACATTTCAATTGTAACTTTTTGTTAACCAGCTATATACAAAAATTTAAAAAGAGAATTCATAGTAACTATAACAATGGTATCTGTATATTAGAAAACAACCAAGCACATTGATTGATTAGAGCCATTAAGAAATAAATTGTCAGAGTTAGATTATCTCCCTGCCTACTGTCATTCCAGTAAATCCAGAAAAAAACAAACAAACAAACAAAACAAAACAAAACAAAACCCATCAGGACAAAGTATTCCTAAAGTGGAAAGCCCTATCTCATATTCTGTCAGAAATTTTGGGCAAGGTAATATTAAGTGAAGTCTTGTGTGACTGAAGGACTAGTCTTACCCAGATTGAAATATTTTCCCAATAGTGAGACTTTCAGTTCTAAATCTGGGACAGTCCTTGGCAATCTGGGATGATTGTTCTGATAGCATATTTGTTAACTGATACATAAAAATATAAAAACTATATATTAATCAAATACCAGCTTCTGGACAGGAATACATCTTTAGGAATGGATGTATAGATATGTTTAAGATTATAGCATACTCCATAAATCACTCTATTTATATGTGAGATCTTGATGATTCCTCTCTCAGCCTCTGACTTCCTTGGGAGGTAAGTAAAAAGGAGCAAGAAGTAATCATAATTTAGGGCCAGACATTTTTGAGTTATTTAATGAATATATAAAAATATATTACTTAGCAAATAGACTAGGGGACAATTTAATATATATATATATATATATATATATATATATATATATATATATATGCAAAGAAGTTTAAATACTTATCATTTCAACATCACTTTTGTCTTGGGGAAAATGTATAAACATTGATGTGGCTGTGTCCCTGTGCTGTTTTTAAGTCCTTTGGGTATAGTCCGAGGAGAGAGATAGCTGGGTCAAATGTTGGTTCCATTCCCTGATTTCCAAGGAATCTCCATACTGCTTTCCATATTGGCTGCACCAATTTGCAGTCCCACCAGCAGTGTATGAGTGTGCCTTTTTCCCCACATTGTCCCCAACACTTATTGTTTTTTGTCTTCATAATAGCTGTCATTCTGAAGGAGTATTTGCATTCTGAAGGAGTATTTGCATTTCTCTAATTTCTAGAGATGATGAAAATTTTTTCATATATTTGTTGATTGATTGTATATCATCTTCTGATAAGTGTCTGTTCATGTCCTTGATGCCCTTCAGTGGATGATTGGATAAAAAATATGGCATATATACCCAATAGAATTTTACTGAGCAATAAAAGAGAATGAAATCATGGCATTTGCAAGTAAATGGATGGCATTGGAGAAGATAATGCTAAGTGAAGTCAGCCAATCCCCCCAAAAAACAAATGCTGAATGTTTTATCTGATATAAGGAGACTGACTCATAGTGGGGTAGGGAGGGGGAGCACTGCACGAATAGATGGATTCTAGATAGGGTAGAGGGGTGGGAGGGAAAGGGAGGGAGCAGAGGATGAGCAAGGATGGTGGAATGTGATAGACATCAGTATCCAAAGTACATGTATGAAGATATGAATTGGTGTGAACATACTTTATATACAAAAAAATTGTTTTATATGTGTAATAAGAATTGTGATGCATTCCACTGTCATGTATTTTAAAAATAAAACCAATAAAATGTATAAATATACATATATATAAATATACCCTTACTCTGATCCCACAATAACTGTGATCCAATTCTTACAGAACCTTGGAATGAAAGTCATCATTGTCTGCAGATTTAAACACTATGTTTATGTCTGAAAACTATAGCAGTTAGCACAGCCATTTGTTTCTTCTGACCTTTAATAGAATTTGACAACATGATTGTTTGAGAAAAGAAATACAATATTTGCATTTGATCAATCCATTTTCCATATAGTAGTTTTATAGGAAATTGATTTCAATACAACAAACCAGATTCTCTAAACATTGGTTAAATTGTAGGTCTATGTAGACCCTGGAAGAACTGGCAGAAGATGATGGAACCATCTCCTAGTATTCTTGGAATGATTATGATTGGCTGTTCCACAAAAAAAGAGAAATATTGCAACTTTTTCCTCAATTTTTCTTATCAATAGACTCAGAGTACCAAAGAACAACACTTTTACTTTTCCCAATGCCTTAGTAGATGAAAATTCTCACTACAAACCTACATGCATCAGTCTTTGAATTGTCTATAAGCCATTTCAATATTATGATTTCTTCATTTCTTGGGCACTTATTACCCCATGGTTTGCATTAGGGCTATTTGAGTGCTAGTCTGCCAGACCTTTCTGAGGGAAGACAAATACACATTTTAACATCTGTTTAACACATTTATTGTACATATCACCTAATACATGCATCTCAGTCTGATGTGAAAGACCATTTGTTGGTCCAATTCTCTGTGACTTCATTGAACTTGTTTCAGAACAGGCAGAAACCAAAACAATGATTTACATGCTTATCTTTATATCTCATGGCAGATTAGAATTATCACATGTTCTAGTCAGGCTTGACTCTACAACCAGGAAACAAAGGAAACAGGCTACAAAAACAGTACAGAGGATCTGAGAGCTCAGGCTTTTTAAGAGAGCAATCTTGAGTTTTTAATCCCCTTTCATACTTCCACTAGCTGAATGACCTTAGAGTGAGACAGACATAACATCTGTAGTTTTATGAAGCTTGATCATACAACAAACATTAGTGACTTGTCTTTTGTCACAGAGTTGAAGAGTCCAAGAGGATTAGAGACAGAAGAGAGAAATATAGACAGATCTAGGGTAATTTCTAGGCTATGCATGAAAGGAGTCCTTTAGTTTGTTACATGAGCTTTGACTCAGATATATCCCTTCCTTCTGATTGAGTTGCACTAGGGAGAAGCCAACTGAAAATACTAGGAATTAATTATTAAGTCATGTTTATATATTTATATCTTTCATACATATTCATCTATTTATTTAATATTTAGTGCTTTAATTATTAAACTGTTTTTCAACATTGTTTATGGGAGAATATTCTTTGGCAGCCAAATATATTCTCAAGTATAACCAGCTGACTGAGAATCAGAGCATCATAGAAACACAAGATAGCTTCCATCTCTTGAATTCCTAATGGTTTTTTTTGAAGTAAAAGCACTTAAAATGGGTAAGAGAATATAATTCTGTGAACACATGATTCATTTGCTGAGAAGTTTGGTAGATGATTCTATATTAGAAAGCCTTTAATTTCAGCCCAGTTAAGGAAAAGTAACCAATGTTGTATTACTATTTGGGAGGTATAAACTATCAAAGTTCTATATATTTGATCTTAGTTTTATATAAAGAATAACAGCAAGGACTGGAGAATTAAAATGATTTGAAACTCAAAACATTTTAAAAAATGTTATTATTGTACTATCAGCAAGTGTAAGTATATTCAATACAAGCTGACAGCTATAACTCCATTTTGTGATCCAGATTCCATCTTGTGCTGTGGTGACCACCCTATGAACTTGCTTACATGCCAAAAGAAAGTTATTTTGCTGAGAAGAAACATCCCAAGGATTGTAAAAACTAAATATTTTCCTATAACAATCCTATGGTTTAAGTTGGTCTGTGTTGAACCAAGCAGCTCCAGAAGTAAATTTGTCCTCCAATCATAATTTTATATAAACTATTTATGTCACCCGTTTAAACTTTCTCTTTTTTACCTCTAAAAGAATTATATGAACTTCCCCCTAAAAGGACACATTCTGATTTCTCCTGGAATCTGTGCTCCCTAAATTGCAATTCTAAGACTTCAAATAAACATCTTTATACTTAACAGATTGTCTGATCCTTTGTGTAGACAACAAGGTTTAGTACTTGATTCCATAATGAAGGGGGTAAGAAGAACTTATTATCACATTAAAATGGTTTGACTTTGGTCTCATCTAATTTATTTTCTAGTGATTTGATGTGACATATGGTTGGAAAGGAAAGCAACATTATGTCATTCACATTTTGCAAAATTGAACTGTCCCTAGGCTACTTTGGAAAGGCCTTCTGCTTGAAGTTTCCTTTTTCTACTCAAGTTTGTCCATCATCCTATCAACAGATTATATTAACTTGGTAAACATTAAAAGAAATATGAAGAAGACACTGAAACCCCTTAAGGAATATGAAATTCAATCCAATTTCACATTTAATGAGCATCTACAATATTGCACCTATGAACTACTATGATGAATGAGCACTGAGGATCCAAAGTGAAGATGACATGATTCCTACCCCCAATATATATCTCAAGTTGGAAGGAGAAAGGAGCATTATGGAATGCACATATAAAATGCTCATGCTTAACTACCTCAGAAGAGAGAGAATTTGGCTTGTCTACAAATCCATTTAGTTAGCAGGCCCTCTGATTAGCATGATAATGAAAGACAAGAAGCTGCAATTTCCTCAGCTTTAGTTCCCACTTACTTCTCACAGGGTGAGCATCCACCTGTGATTTTTAGGTTTTATTCATTTTACAACCTGGGTCCCTACATATAAGATAAGTTTACTTTACCTAGGGTTCAATTTAAAGGATAACCTTCCTAAGGCATTTCTTTCCAAGGTTAACTTGAAACTATGAAATATTTTTCTTCTTTTATCTCTAGAAACTCACTCTCATGTAAGATATGATTCAGTTGTATAATTAACTGGGAGTATGATCATAAAGAAGCACAAAGAGGGAGTAAATACTTCCCAGGGCTAGGGGCAATGAAAGCTTCAAAGAGGATGTAGTCTATGAAGGGTAAGATTTCAAGAGACAAATAATGAAGAAGGGTTTTATAGGCAAATTGAGTAGTCTACTACTATCCATACACATAAGGCATACAATGCATGACAGATTTGGAGAATGTAAGTGGACTGAGGAAGGTAGTACATAAAATATTTGAGGACATTAATGAAACCTAAGGTTAAAAAGCTATGTAGAGTTGGACTGTGATAATCCTTGAAAGCCATACTTCAGAAATATAGGCAGTATCTTTTAAATGATGGCAGTTAGTGAAGGTTTTTCACAATGAACTGATAATGTCATAGTATGTGATAAAAAAGATTCTCATAGTTCCAAGTTAACCTGGGAAAAAAGTATCTTAGAGAGAATATCCTTTAGGTTGAACCCTAGGTATATTACTTACTTCACAAGTAGGGACCGGGTTGTATAAAAAATATAAACTTCAAGCCTAAGAATCATTCAGTGGGCTGGGGTTGTGGCTCAGTGGTAGAGCACTTGCCTGGCACGAGCAAGGCCCTGGATTTGATCCTCAGCATCACATAAAAAAGTAAATAAATAAAAAAGGTATTGTGTTCAACTACAACTAAAAAATAAAATTAAAAAAAAGAATCACTCAGCACAGGTAGACATTCACCCTATGAGAGGTAAGTGGGAACAGCTAAGGCAATTGCAGTTTCTTGTCTTCTATTTTCATGCTAATCATAGGGCCTTACACACTGAATGTGTTTTAGACAAGTAAGCTTTAGCTGCAATTTCATGCCTCTGGCATGTAAAACTTGTTTCCTATTGTCCAGAAAACCACAATAAGAGAATATCTAGTGAGGATAGTGAAAATGCAGATACATGAGTACTGAAGAGGCAAGAAGAATACAAATGAGCACAGGACCATTGTTTCTCACACATTCTGGGGCCAGGGTTCACAGTGATACTGACATTTGAATACTTTTGTGAAGGATGAGACCTAGGCACAGGAAGTAAGAATTAGATGTGCTAGGGCTGAGGTTGTGGCTCAGTGGTAAATCCCTTGTTTAGCACTTGTGAGGCACTGGGTTCGATCCTCAGCACTGCATATAAATGACTAAAAGATCCATTAACAACTAATAAAAATGTTTTTTAAAAAAGAATTAGATGTTCTAAAGATACAAGTCTAGAACCATAGATTAGCATACCTGGAAGGAGTCCTAGTCATCATCTAGTCCAGGGGTAGGCAAACTATTGCCTATAGGACAAATCTGATCTATTTTTTATATGCCTCTTGAAATAAGAAAGTTTTTAACATTTAGAAAACATTGTAAAGGGTTAGGGTCATGGGAAGATTTGGGACTAAGTATATGCTCTGCAAAGACTACTATAGTTACAATCTGGTTCTTACAGGAAAAATACACACACACACACACACACACACACACCTCTTCTTCTTCTTCTTCTTCTTCTTCTTCTTCTTCTTCTTCTTCTTCTTCTTCTTCTTCTTCTTCTCTAAAAGTTGACCCATGCCAATGAATTAATTTTATTTTAAAATTATTTAAGTACATTTTTCAAAAGAGAATCAGGGAGGTTCAAATTTGAATACCTTCAAAAGTTAGGCATATTCCATGGTGTAGTTTAACACATTACATTTTGTTATACCCTCTACCCCTTTCCATTTCTTTGGTAGTAACATCATAAAATGTCCTTGGGGAATCACTAATCTATATAGCTTGGCTGGAGGTAATATTACCCAATCTCCAGAGACAGGGATAGTCTACTGCCCCAAATCAATGAGGATATCCCATGCCTCTAGCCAGAGTTTTTAAATTAGGGATGGACTTATGATCTAGTTCAAAGAATTGATTATAAGACCCTGTGCTCTAAGTTAACAATTTTAGAAAGAAGAATATCATTCTTTTTTCTTCTGAGTTTGAACAATAGAAGCAAAGTCTCTGGAAATATGGACAGCTACCTTTATTTAATCAGGACATTAGAATCAAGTCAACCTGAAGGAGACAAAGATTGAGAAGCTAAGACACAGAGTCTGGTGACATTGTTTGAAACTCCTGGAACAAGTTCTACTTGAAGCATATTGATTGGGTGTGCCAATACATTGCTTTTTATAAAGTTTGTTTGAGGTTGGATTTTACTATTGATAAAAGAGTCGAACTCAGTGACTGACAAACTACAATCCATGGGAAAACACTAACTGATTTTGTAGGGTCCATGAGTCAAAAATTATTTCATCCATTTTAAATGATTGAACTTAACAGGAAAATAAAAGAAGAATATTTGATAAATATTATCATGAAAATTACATTAACTTCATAAATAAGTTTTCATTAGAACACAGCTACTCATTCACTTATATATTATCTCTATTTTGAGCTATAATGTCATTATAGCTTTAAATACTCTGTCACAACCAGAGTATTTAGTCATTATAGGCCTAAATACTCTGATTGTGACAGAGTATTTAGGTCTATAATGCCTACGATATTTAAAATTTGGCCCTATACAGAAAACGTTTTCTGACCTCTAATCTAACTGAAATATTTGACTCTAAAAGTTGTTTTTGTTTAAGCTTCCTATTGGTCTCCTAGTGAGATGGAAATGTGGCTCAGTTCAATTTATGGTTTTCTCTTAGACTAAGAATTGAATGAACTACAAGTTGCGGGGGGGGGCAGAATCACTTATAACTATTCAGGGAATAATCCATTGGGTAAGGAATTCATTCACTATAAGGTAGGAGAAATTGTCAGTATGAATTTTGAGTAAGTTGTTAAATGTCATCAGGTGAAATGCTTTTTGACAGAAGTTCTGGAAAACCTGTTTTACATTACCAGCTATAGAGGTAGGGAATGAAAAGGGGAAACTAACCTTTATTCATTCTTTACAACATATTAGATATGGTTCTAAGATTTATTCTCATATTGTGTTTGATTCATGCTCAAAGCAGTCATCTGAGCTAAGTCATATCAGTATCCCCTCTTTTATGTGAGAAAACTGAGTTTTTTGCCTTACTTTATTCACCACCTAAGTAGAGTATCAAAGCTGGAGATTTGAACACAGATCTATTAAGATCCTAAGTGCATGCTTTTCCTGCTATATTACAGGGGTGGGATAATCTAAAAGAGGAAGAAAAATAAAATAATTCTTAAAATATAAGAATTTTAAGAAACTGAGAAAGAATATTCTAATTTGGGAACTCCATTAAACAAGAACTATAAACTGATGGAAGAGAGTCCTCTTCCAATAAGAAATAGTTCTTCTGAGAGAGAAAGGGGGAACTATAATTATGCTAAAACAACAGAATTGATTTGATAGTTGTGGGCAAACTAGAATGTATGGTGACTCTAATTAGAAATAACAAGGGCTATCTGATAATGGGAGGAGTTATGACATGAAAGCAGTGACAAATCACCAGATTATACCAAGGTTAGCTGACATCATTGGAACACAAGTTTTATTGGGACTGAAGAGATAAATGAGTGTTTCTGGGTGCTCAGAAAAATTTTAGTGCCAATCCCAGAGAAGCCATAAACCACTGAGGTATGTAGTCACCTTGTTATGGTGGTAAGGCAACAACTTAAGGGAATGGGGCTCTGGCAATTTCTTTGGGCTTAGAGTCAGACCCCATTAAAGTACTCCAGGCCTTGGAAATGTGGGTTAAAATTACTACTAGGAATACTCCTTTCCTTCTATTTTTAAGAACAATGATCAAAGAATCCAGTGTATATTTGCAGCTTCTACACAGCTTGAAAGTAGCTATTGTGCGGATTCCTCTGATACATACTTGGTTGGGTTTCTCTGAAGAAATGGCTGAACAGTGACACCACTTCTCATCTTGCCATTCTTCTCATCCAATACCTATTTGCCAATCTGTCACAGCCCTGTGCTTTTAAACAGAATTACATCCTTACCACTCACAGGCTTTTCCTAGACCAACAACAACATGGTTTCTATTTAGCCCTCTCCTCTTTTGCTTCTTTCCTCTTTTTTTTTAGAGAGAGAGAAAGAGAGAGAAAGAGAGAGAGAATTTTTAATATTCACTTTTTAGTTTTCAGTAGACACAACATCTTTATTTTATTTTTATGTGGTGCGCTGAGGATGGAACCCAGCGCCCCGTGCACGCCAGGCAAGCGCACTACTGCTTGAGCCACATCCCCAGCCCCTTCTTTCCTCTTTTGATGGTATCAATTTTCTGTCCTTCATCTTTAGCCTTTGCCCCTATTTCTCTCCTACTGTCTGATCCCCTTGTGAACAGGTAAAGTTGTGAAGATGAGAAATAATAATGAACTTGCAATCACATAAGGTAGGAACAGGGATGAAGGCATATGATTTATTTGTGAGTTTCCTGCCCCTGCCCCCATAAGATTTTTTATCTGTAAACATTTCTTGTGCTATCAAAACTCATAAAAAATTGTAGAACTTGACAGCTACACATTTATTGCAAACACCACTTTGAAAGGATGTGTCCTTAGAGGATCATTCTTGACAGTGTTTTTAACCAATGTGCATTGCAATACTGGTACAGACATTCAGTCGATGAAAGCCAAGCTCTATTCATTAATTGTGCTGATTCTGCACATCCCTTCACCCCCCATGCCCAGACATCATTTGGTTATTCATTCTAAGTCCCACCATCCAGTGTATTGCTTCCCTGATACATGCAAGATAGCATCTTATATATTGTCAGCATCTTGTATAATGCCTGAATTTGATTTACATTTACCCCCAGACCCCACAACCTGAGATCTAAATGTGACAATGCTATTATTTTATGGTTTATCTTGAAAAACTACAAACCTCTGGCTAGATAAGACAGGCAACCTGGTACCAAGGGTGTTTGAGGATTTCTTTCAAGTACATTATCAGAAGATACAGCTGGGGAAAAAGTAAAGAGCCAGAGCTGATATGGGGTATAAAGTCAGTCCTCTAGGCAAAAAGAATCGCTTGTTCTTCACCATTGAGCAGAATTTTTAAAAAACATACTAAAAATCAGTCACAGCAGACACACAAGAGACTTCTTCATATGCAACATAAAGGATAGCCAAGAGAAAATCATGATTCTGCAAGTAACACACTACTTAAGAAGGAAGGGAGTAAAATGCTGCTAAACTTTATAAAGCTCGCATTGCATTGGCTTCCTTTCTCATAGGAATCACAGAGATTACTCTTTCGGAAACACTTCTCTACTTTTCCATGCTTTAATAATGGGCAGAAAGGGAATTGTGTCCATTAATGATGTTCTTTCTTCCAATCAAATTGTGGTTTCTAGACTACTGCTTCCTCCTAGTATCTCTAATTAAGTGGGAACCTATGCTGCTTAGCAATTAGCTCTAAAAGCCTCAAAATAGTTTGCAAGTTTGCCTGGCCTGAAGGGTGGAGAAAGGATTGTAGTTAGAGTGCCTAATGCTATCCCTCAGTATTTTGTCTACATACCAAATTAAACAAAGATGAAAGCTTTGTATTATTAATTTGAAGAAAATGGCTTTGTGATACAGTATGTTCAATGCCTGAAACATTTAAAATATATTATACCTACCATACACTGTGCATACTAAAATTGAGTTATTGAAAAAAATGATAAAAGTTGAATTTAAATGATAAAGGGTCCAAGAAAAAATACACTTGGCTGTCCCTGATTTGATAGTTCAATAGGTGATGGTGTCTTCATATCCATAAATATCTTATCATATTTTTCATGCTAGATGATAATTTCCCAAGTACATTGAACCATCACTACTATTTTTAGTGGATGCATACATAATTTAAGGAATCTTGTTAAAAGAAAGTCAATTAATCTTTTGATAGCCAGGAAATTATGTTGTGGTAAAATTAACAATCTTAATGTAAATGGAGAGTCTAATTTTAACTGCAACCCTTCACCACCATCTCTTTTATCCTTTGGTAGTTATTTTCTGTAATATATATATATATATATATATATATATATATATATATATATATTCTTTGGTAACCCAAAAGTATATATGTGAGTGTGTTGAAAACCTTGTTAAATGTGTTACCAGTTAACTTTAGTGATTTGAATAAACATTAAACAAATACAGAAAACAAAAGACTAAAGCTACAAACATTTGTATTTCTAAAGCTTTGTTTGATAATGGTACTTTCAAAACTTCTAAAACTGTCAGAAATAGTTATGCTTTACTATACATGTGTGAAATTGCAGTTTTGAAATATGGAATTGCTTTGGTCTTTTTGATTTTGCCTAGTATGAAGAAATAAATACATTATTTGAATGCAGGAAATGATATTTGCAAAGCCATAGAGAAATAAACTTCTAAAGAATCTATAGTGGGCATTTTGCTTTCTATGTTTAAACTTCAATTATGCCAAGTCCTTACATGAAAACTAGAAGGCTCTGCCAAGTTCAAGAACTTCTTATATATTCCATCTGTCAGTTTCAGGACACATAATTAGAACTCAGATTTTCTATGTTAAAACATACAGCAAATTTGTGTATGTGGTGACAGTTTTCTGAGTACATGAAAATATCTAGGTAGTTGCCTAGTATTTTCAGTTTCCACTGGGATTCTTGGTATTGCATACAGCTAGGATGCAAAGTCTACAAAGATTCTGTTGTAGCTCTAATAAGATTTGAAAACCATACAAGTTAAATTTAAAATATGACAGTGCCAATTTACCTCTAAATAAACCACTGAATGTTATAGCTGCAAAAACTACTGAGTCTTGTTTTTCTTATTTCTTGATAGTCCCCCAAAGAAGATTCTAGATAATTCACCTTACAGTTAATACATGAGGAGTCTAAAACCAAAAGAGATACGAGTGCTGAATTCACCATTCAAATGACCATTCCACAGTTAACAACAGGGATAGAACTCTGATTCTTGCATCCATTCAACAGTCATTGACTGGCTGCTTACTATAGGTGAATCACTACAACAATCATGAATGATATAAGGCAGCATAACGAGTCTTAGTTCATAAGCTTTGTTTGATAATGATTATATCAAAGTTTCTTAGAGTATCACAAATAGGTATGTTTTAACATACTTGTGTAAAATTGTTTATAAAAGCACGGAGAAATTGTGGTTTAACCACATTTAAAATATGATACATTTTAAGGGAAAATGTAATTAAATGTAAATAGAAGGTAAGGGCATTAAGTAAATAAGAATTAGCCCTTAAGAATTTTCTTTTACCTCAGCTCTGTTCCATGGGCCTATTATGAAGTTGCATCTCAAGAAAACTGGGATCCATTCCCCTCTCCTCTGTATAACAAACATATTCAACATTTGAAATGTACTGACTATAAAAATTAATAGTTAATTTTATCTCCAATCTTAGAAATCCCCTGTGACTTTTAACTCTACTATTTTTGTTCCGATTTGAAATGCCCAAAGCTTTTATTTCATCTCTCACTCACACACTTTCCCATCCTTTCTCATGTTTTCTTTTCTTTCCCCCTGAAGAGCAAATAAATTTTTAGAAATCTCATTCGACTATCATACCTTCTCAATTCTTAATGTCCTCTTTCACTTTTACCATCATTATATTAACAGGAATGTTTACTTCTCCTTTCCCACTCAAACCTGAATGCATAATATGACCTTTGAGATCTACATCAATTCATTATGTCTCATCTCCAATCCTGCCTAAGTAATCTCTTACTCACCAATTGTTTGCTTATGTTTTTTTCTGTAGTGTACCTAAGTTCATTTCCAGATTTTATCTATATTAAAAATCTTATTACTGATTCCTGTTTCAATAATGAGGAAATAGTCCATGTATCAGAGTAAAATGGATTCATCTATTCTTACTTTGATCATAGACACTGAAGTCCAGGTGTGGTAAATTGTATTCATTTTGAAAATATTTGACTCCACCCTGTAGGAACTCTCCATGAGGGATTTCTTTACTCTATTGATACCAAGATTGGGTGTGTAACTTGCTTCTGCCAATTAAATGTAAATTGCTTTTAAGTAGATGTTTTATAATCCAGTAAATGCTAGTCTATGCTGTCTTTTCTCTCTACTATTAGATTAGAAATGTCATAAAAAAGGGGCTGCTCATTAATCTGGGTCCCAGAGTAAATGCATCATGGAATATACTTGTACCTGACATTTAATATAACCGCAGTTTGATAAAAAATATTTTGTTTTAAGCTGACAAGATTTTTTATAGTGGTTATCAGCTACAACAAACTTAACATAAGCTGACCAATATACTTTGTATCTGTGCTTCCAATTTATGATATGCTGGTTGTACTTAGGGTGGCATCATGAACCTAAAAGTAAAGATGAGTGCCTTAATACCTGCTCCTTCTTATGTTGCTCAATCCATGTGTCTTTAGTATTCTAAGTATGAAATCATAATTATTTTTTTCCATTCCCATGTCCATTCACCACTTATTTATTAATTTTGGTTTTACACTGGTAACATTTTAAAAAGTCAAATTTTCAGTTTTTAGATGGTACTCAGATATCTTGCTCCTATCACTTTATAAGAAGTAATAGCTCAGATGTGGATTAAATACTCAAAATTATAAAAGCAATACTTACATGAAGTAAACATTGAAAGGGCAAAGCACAATCCTAAGTTCTTTGCTGACATTATGTTTTTTTAATAGTAATAATTATGCTAAGCTTTGTGTATTATCATATTATTTGTTTTAAAGATGAAGATATGAAGTCAGAGAGTTTAAGAATTTTGTCTAAAGTTACATATTTGGCAAGTGACATTGACAGTTTAAATCCAATGGCATTAATGTCCTATACATTTTTTTTTTACCATTACTCCAAACCCTTTCAGCAGGACTAGTAAAGAACAGTGTTTCTTCTAGAAGTAATAAAGGGATTAAAAACTCTTGTCTTCTTTTTTGGGGATCTAGATTTTCTCTCTTTCTCCCTCTTTTGATCCAGACAAATAATTGTCTCCTCCCCAAACTGGCCTTTCATGATAAAATGAGCTGATTCCCTTTTGGGTGAGGCCCACAAAAGGAAAGGACTGAAGTAGGTAGTTCTCCCCAGGCCATAAAAAAGGGAAGAGTTGCTATTCTGTTTCTCACAATGAGGTGATAATGTCTAGAGGGCTAAGGTGAGGATATACTCTCTTAGAGATAAAACCAAGATTCTTTTTTTTTATTGGTTGTTCAAAACATTACAAAGCTCTTGACATATCATATTTCATACATTAGATTCAAGTGGGTTATGAACTCCCATTTTTACCCCAAATACAGATTGCAGAATCACATGGCTTACACATCCACATTTTTACATAATGCCATATTAGTAACTGTTGTATTCTGCTACCTTTCCTATCCTCTACTAAGATTCTTAATATTCATATATAGTTTATTCCTGATGCCAGTGAAGCAATTTTGAGGCAAAATTGAATGAAATATATGAATGTGCCTGAAATGTTCTCTTTTACCCTCAAAATATGGCACCAGTAGAAAGCTAGTGAAGATTTATTTGGGGGCATGAGGGCTTACAATATCACCAGAAAAAGATAAGCACAGTCTTTTTCTTTCTCTTTTCCCATCTGCATTCTAGTCTAAGCTATTAATTATATCAGTTTATTGTAATTGCTCTCATTTTTTGGTCAGATAGTTTCACCTGCTTCCTACCAGTGACAGGAAGAATTCTGAACTAAATTTCTTTACTTCAACCACTTCTTTTTTTTTGTTTTATTTCTCACTTTTCCCTTTTGAATACTCTACATTCCACCCATGTTCACCATTTCCAACTTCAGTTTCTTTGCTCAAACTGTGTGCTCTGCCTAAAATGCCTCCTATTCCCATTTGCACATATTCAATTTTTTTTCAAATCCAAATGAAATTCATCTCTAGGAAATTTTTCTGATTCCTTAGGCTGACATAATCTCTCTTCAGAAATAAAATAGGAAGCTCTCTCTTGCTCTTAATGGTACATATCAATTACTACTTTGTAAGACTATACAACTCTTGAGGGGAGATAATCTTCAGCAGTTCTATTTCTGCAACTCTTAGCTTTTGTTCCTTCATCCTTCCATTTATTTATTTAACAGAAGCAAATGAAAGAAAGCCAATGCCTACATACAGGTAGCTAATTTGGAATAGGATTATACATAGAGTAAGCTTTCAAATATTTGTTAATCATACTTGATATATTTACTGTTTCTCTTAGTCCATATATGCTTAAACTAGGTAATTTATGAACAACAAAAATTTGTTGCTTAAAATTTGGAATGTTGGTACATTCAAGATCAAGGTCCCAGCAAATTGGGTGTCTGATGAGGAATTGTTTCTCATAGATGGCATATTTTGTGTCCTCACATGGCCAGGCAGGGTGCAAGGAAAAAATGGGTTAACATAGGATTGTCTTATAAAGGTCATAATCCCATTAATGTAAGTGGAGCCTTCATGATCTAATCATGTACTAAAGAATCCACCACTTGGGCTGGGGATGTGGCTCAAGTGGTAGTGCGCTTGCCTGGCATGCGTGTGGCCCAGGTTTGATCCTCAGCACCACATACAAATAAAGATGTTGTGTCCGCCAAAAACTTAAAAATAAATATTAAAATTCTCTCTTCTCTCTCTCTCTCTCTCTTAAACAACAACAACAACAACAACAAAAAAAAAACAAAAAACAAAACAGAATCCATCACTTGATACCACCACAGTGAGGATTAAATTTTTACATCTGAAGTTTGGGAGATCACCAACTTTCATACTATAGTTCTTGTCTGTACTAAAATAATTAGGCTTTTAAATAAAAAGAAATACTAGGTTTATTTTTTAAAGTATATCAAAGTGAATACAAAGGTCTGCAAGATTCATTTAATATTTATAATTTTAAATCTTCGGACACCATAAATTCAATGAAAAATAAAAAACACTCCAAAATATTTTAAATGTTCTTTAATTTATAAAAACTTTTAAAAAGAAATCCACAAATGGGGAACAACTATGCATTCTGGATAAATGTTTTCTCCAAAATTTATGTTACTAAATCAGAGTTCTGAGATTGAATCAACTATACTCACTACAGAAAATGCTCCTGTTTAATTTCACTATTACAATAAAATGGTCTATAGGCCCAAGAGTTTACTCTTGACATTAAAATATTAATTTTAATGGCACAAAGACAAATTGAATTTTTTGATGAAAATTAATGGATTACCTCTAATTTGATATGTGCAGATTATAAAGATAGCAACACATAGGTAGCAAACTAAAGAGAGTAATATTTCCTTTGGACCTAAATAATCTTGATCCATTTCAGAACTATTCTTCTAGGTTATCTGGGATAATCCAACTATCCCATCTAAATTAACTATAGAATTCTTGTAAAATTTTATGTCCAGTTTTAAAATTTTAGGACAACTAGTCAACAATGTTTTATTAGACCCAGGGACCCTGGCAAACACAGACAAGAATCCTGAAATTGGGTAACTCTCATCTAGTTAGGTAGGCAACAGGTCTATCTCTAAAATGCTACTGTAATTGGTCATTCCTGATTCTTCCTCAGTGGGGATCTAACATTTTGTACACTTTTTTTTCCCTTCAGTACTGGAGATTGAATACTGGTGTGCTTTGTCACTGAGATACATCCACAGCCCTTTTTATTTTGTGACAAGGTTTCTAATTTGCCCACGTTGGCCTCAAACTTGTCTCAGACTCCCAAGTTGCTGGGATTCCAGGAGTGTGCCACTGCCTTGCACTTTTTGTATGCTTTTGAAAGGGATTTAGAATATTATATTCTTATTATCTGACTGTCAATCCCTTTGACTAAATGGGATGTGTATTGAGGGCAAGAAATCAGTCCTTCTGTCTATGGCAAATGGCACAGTGTCTGGCCAAATTCTTAAATAAATATTCGATGAATATCTTTTTGAATAAATGAGTGGGCAAAGCGTATATATTAGGCAGAGTGCATTAAGAGTAGAGATGATATAGGTGAATGAGAAAAAAATTCTTGTTTAAACTTTACCTTTCCTACTGATTGATCTTGTCTAAACTTCCTTAATTAGAAACTATTCTTTTCCTTTAAAAAAATATGCAAGTGTTCCTGGTGAGACTAAAATAAACTTATCAGTTACTCATTTTTGCATAAGTACAGTGGTTCTCAAATTTGTGTGAAAACACAGATTTCTGGGCTTCACCTTCAGAGTTTCTGATTTGTACACCTGGAATGGGCCTGGGAACTTACATTGCCAACAAGTTCCCCAATGATGTTGATGTTGCTGTTCAGGGAGCATAGTTTGAGAAACACTGGTTTACTGTGTAAGTACTACCAGATTATCACCTGAGGGCACATTTTGAGGGCAAAAGAGAGAGCAGGAGAGCATAAAAAGAGGAAGAAAAATGAATGGGGGAATAAGAATAGCTCTAAGACAAGCTATACTACACAATGTTCTGAAGGCCTGAACTAGTGAGCAGAAATCTTTGAAGTGTAATGTGCAGTTGTGGAATTGGCACAGTGCATTCACCTTGGGAATAGAAAATATGACTTTCTAAATACAATATTCTTTACACCTTAAAAGGGGAATTTCAGTAAATGGGATAAATGCTTATTTAACAATTTATAAATATAGTATGCTTTTCCAAGTCATTTGGCCTTTAAAATGTGTGATTGCTTTTTTTTTGTCCAACAATAAGAGACTATTTTGTGCTATTTTCCCCATGAGTACTGCTGTTATTACTTAATATTTATTAAGTAGCCACCATAGTGACTTTATTCTTACAGAAGAGGTTTTTCTTCTTCTTTTCATTTGTGTGCTAAATAGGATTTTCCTGCTGCCTGTCAAACTGAAACCTTATTAAGCAACACAGAACAACTTGAAGCAGACTGGGGTATAAGAATCAATGCCCACTTCTCTGTATTTAGAAAATCAGAGAACAACAAACCAAACATTTCTTTCTTTTAACTTGAGCATAATGTATCTATTAAGAATGCAATTGCAAAAAATATCCAATCAATTAAACAGGTCACACACTGATGAGCCTTAAGATTTATTGGTTAGAAGTGAAATGTAAGAATATATCATGTCAAAAACAAGTAGGATATATAGTTTAAAGGAAGATAAATCAGACTTTGAAAGTAATAGTATTTAAAAAAAGTCATTTTAAATAGACAATATATGTTAGATTTGATAACTCGAGGAGAACAAGAATTATAATCATGCTGAAGGGTGAAGCTTAGAATTTAAAGATCACAGAAAATTTAATAAAAAACAGTCATACTTAAGGTGAATTAGAAAACTACAAAGGTGAAACTCATAGTCCTCATTTATGTTATTGGAACAAGAAAAATCTATTTCACAATAAGACACAATGACAATTCTATCAGTCTCAAATTATTTTTATTTCAAATAATGTAAAATAAATCACAACACAAAATATATCTTTAGACATCTTAGCACTGTTTTCTTTCTCTGATGATTCCTCTCCATAAATATGTCAATGTATAAATAATTCATGAGACTAAGACATATTCACCACACAATACAGAACACCATGAAGGAAGGAAATATCACTTAGGGTTCTATTATGGGTTGAATTGTGTCCCCAACAAAGATATATTGAAGCCCCAACACGTAGCCCCACAAGATCTTGGACCTTATTTGGAAATAGATTTGTTAGAGATATAACTAGTGAAGACAATATGAGTGGTGCCCTTTTTAGAGGAAAATAGACACAATCAAGGAGATAAGAAGTCCATGGCAGAGATTGGAGAGAATGCATCTATAAATTAAGGAATGCCAAAAATTGCCAGTCACCACCAGAAACTAGGAGAGAGGCCTGGAACAGACTTTTTCTCTCAGAGTCCTGAGAAGCTATTCCAGCTGACATCCTGACTTCAGATGATTTGAGTGCCCTCACCAAAACTAAAGGAGAAGTTAATCTCTATTATGAGGAATTAAGAGGGTAGAAACTTCATTCAGCTGTGGTATTTGGGGGTGGTATTGAGAGGTAACTAAGTTTAAATGAAGCCATAAGGGTGGGGCCCTAATTCAATGCAACTGTGGCTTTACAACAAGAAAAGTAGAGACCTGAAGTAGGAAACTATTTCAAACATGTGATGTTTACCACCTTGGGACTCTGAAGAGTCCCCACCAGCATGTAAGAAAGACCTCACCAGTTGTATCTGCTGGTCTTGAACTCTCCAGCCTTCAAAAGTATGAACTGAATTGAATCTATGATCCTATGCATGCAAGGCAAGCACTCTACCACTGAACTACATCCCCAGCTATTCTTTATGAGTTAGTGTTTGGTATTCAATTATAGCAACAGAAGTTGGTTCAAGACACTATTGAGGTATAAATGAATAAAAGAGATAAAGTAGAAATAAAAATATTTTAATCAGTTCAAAACAATTTTTCTTCTAATATGTTATTATAAATGTTATACATACTAATAAAGTGGGAGCAATGTTTATGTATGTCTTTCATTACTTTTAAGTGCTTGCCTTAATATTTTGTGATACAGTGATATAATGGTCTGGTTCTAAATTCGGTATATTTTCTTGCATGACTTTAATGGTTGTCATAGTAAAAAAAATAGTCCTTCACAAAAAACAAAAAACAAAAACAAAAACATATAGGATTAAATGAAAGGAGTGTCTTTTTGGCTGTGTCTTATAAGTATTGATGCTTAATTTCTGCTCCAACCACCAATTTTGTAAAACTTTTGGTTAAATTGGTTTGATACATTTGGGGGTTTTTGTAATTTACAAGTAAATTGCAGACATAGTGCTTTCTCTCACATATTTAGATTGCAACAACTAAAAATAAAGACATTCTTTACGTAACCATTATATTAGTGTTATTCCTAAGAAAATGACAAGGATTTCCTAGTATACATAACATCTAGTCCATATTAGTTTTTCCAATTTTCCCCAAAATGTATTTTATACTTCTGTTAATAAACTAATATGTAATCTAAGTTTTATAATTTTGGGTTCATTTTGTTAACTGCTTTTAGAAGAGGAACACCTGCCCTACACTCCCTCCATTTTTCATGATATTGACAACTTTTTTATGAATCTAGAAATGTTGTCCTATAAAATGCCCTGGGTTCTAAATTTGCCTTATTTTTTTTCCTCCTCGTACAGTTTAACATTTTTAAAAATCTCATATATTTCTTATAAACTAAAGGCAAAATCTCTAGAGGTTTGATTACACTATGGTTAAATAGTTTGGCAAGAATATTTCAAATGTGTTGTTGTTTTATTCCATTTACATCAAATCATTAAGTACATTTAGTCTGACTGCACCTATACAAGTAACAGTAAGTTTGATCATTTGCTTAAGGTGAAGACCTCCAGATTTCTCCACTGTAAAGGTATTGTACCTTAGGTTTACTTCCACAGGCCAATATTCTCTGTGCAACAGCCTTTCATTTAATTATTTTAGCATTCATTAATGATCAATGACTTAGTTGATAGTGTTTTGGAGGTTACAAAATGTTGTTTTCCTGAATTTATCATTTATTTTATATTTAATTTACTAATATATATCTTTTTTAAATTTGTTTTTGAGGGGACAATATTACTATGGACAAATTGATTTTAATTTATTCACTTAGTGTGTTACAATTGATTACACTTACTATTTTTTTTAAATTTTTTGATAATGGGGAGTAAACCCAGTGGTGCTTAACCCCTGAACACATCCCTGGTCCATTTTATTTTGGATTTTGAGACAAAGTCTGACTGAATTGCTTAGGGCCTCACTAATTTGCTGAACCTGGCTTTGAATTTGTAATCCTGCTACCTCAGCCTTCCAGGCCACTGGGATTATAGGCATGCACCACCATTCCTGGCCTACTCTTTTTATTTTTAATGCTCAATCTGTTTCAGAAATGACCAACAGAAGCCTTGAGCTGGATCATGTATACTTGTGAGGTAATATGTCCCTCTTTTGGAGTATCTTCTTGCTCTCAGGAACAAAATATCTCAGTGACACCTTATACTGTTCTGGCCCCAGACTGTAATCACCATTTCTCAAGTGAGCTCTGGTTCCTTTTAGTATGTATTAGAACTGAAAAATGTGTTAGGTGTGCTCATGCTTCTGGAAGTATCATGGCTTCTAGGACTATTAACAGTCAGAGCTAGGAATAATACTTTTTAATATTATCAGTTCATTTTGATATTTTTATCCTTTTAAAAAATTGTAAGTATGGCAAAAAAAAACACATTTTGGGGGTCTAGAGAATAGGACAGACAGCAGAATACATCAGACACTAGAAAGGCAATATGTCAAGCAATGGAAGGGAAACTGATATGATACAGCAATTTGTATATGGGGTAAAAGGGGGAGTTCATAATCCACGTGAATCAAACTGTGTAATATGATGTATTATGAACTATGTAATGTTATGAACGACCAATTAAAAAAAAAAAAAAAAAAAAAAAAAAAAAGAAGAACCACAAAAAAAAAAAAAAAAAAAAAAAAAAAAAAAAAAAGATTCTTGAGTTCTTTATATATTCTGTATATTAATCCCCTGTCAGAGGAGAAGGTGAGGTCTTCTCCCATTTTATAGGCTCTCTCTTCATGCATTTAAATTTTTTCTTTGCTGTGCAGAAGCTTTTAAATTTGATGTCATCTCATTTATTGCAAAAGAACTAAACAGACAATTTCGACAATTTAGGAATAAGATTTTATCTCATTTCAACCAGAGTGGCAATTATCAAGAACACAAATAATAATCAATTATGGCAATGGTATGGGGAAAAAAGTTACGCTCATACATTTTTGGTTGAACTTCAAATTAGTACAACCACTCTGGAAAGTACTATGGAGATTTCTAACAAAACAACAAGCAAATAAACAAACAAATAAAAAACATAGGAATGGAAACACTATATAACTCAGCTATTTTACTTCCCAGTATTTATCCAAAAAGAACTAAAATCAGCATACTATATTGATACAACCACACTGATGTTTATAGCAGAGAAATTCATAATAGCCAAGTTATGCAACCAGTCCAGATGCCCTTCAACAGATGGATGGATAGGAGAAGATTTTCTCCTGTATCTTCTCCACCTGTCTCCATCTTTATTTTTTTCTGTAAGTTTCTTGTCCAATAGTCTCAACTCTCAAGAGGTGTAGAGTCTTATGTAGTAGATAAAACACAGATGTACTTCACTATATGCATTATAGTTTATACAACCAGTCCCTTATTAATGGGTATCTAGATTGTATTTATTTTTTGTTATTTTACATAATGTAGTAATAAATGAATAGTTGCATATTTAGTACTGTTGGAGCTCTACTTCAAGGTTGATTCCTAGAAATTAAATTGATCAATCAAGGAGTAAAATCACATAATTTTGTTAGAGGTACACAATGAGGTTATACTCATCCATAAAAAAATAAGGGGGGAGATCCCATGATAAAAGAAGGGGGGTCAGTGGAGTAGAGAAAGGGGATACAGGAGAAGGGAGGAGTAATGTGAAAAGGGAAGAACAGTGGAATGAAATTGGCCAAACTATCCTATACACATATATGAATTTACCACAGTGAATTTCACATTTATGTCTATCTATAAAGTATTACGTTAAAAAAACTATTTAAAAGCATGATATAGAATTTACCATCTTAACCATCTTTGAAAGTGCAGTTTAGTAGTTTTAACTATATTCACATTATTCTATAACAGATCTCTTGAAGTTCTTCATCATATAAAACTAATACTACATACCTGTTGCATAGCAACTCCTCTTTTACCCTTACACTAGGCCCTAGCAACTACCATCCTGCCATTTTGAGTAGTATAGATATCTCATATAAATGGATTCATGCAGTATCTGTCCATTTGTGACTGACTTCTTTCAGTCAGTCACAAGATTAATATCAAATGACTTCTGCCTTCTGCATTATGTCCTCAAGGTTCATCCATATTATACCATATGACAAGATTTTCTTCTGTTTTAAGACTGCCTTATATTCCAATATATGTATATACCAGAATTTGTTTATTCTTTGATCTGTTAATATTCATTTTGATTTCTTCCACCTCTTGGATATTGTAAATAATTCTAGAGTAAACATGGGTATGCAAATATCTCTTGAAGATCCTACTTTTGGTTCTTTGTATATATTCCCAGATATGGGATTGCAGGTCCTTATATAATTTTATTTTTAGTTTTTAAAGGAGTATATGTACTGTTTTACATAGCAGAAAACACTTTTTTAAATAATTCAGTCTTTTTCTTAATTTGAATTTCTTTTTCTTATGATAAAACATTGGTGATATATATATATATATGTGTGTGTGTGTGTGTGTGTGTTTATTTACATTATTGCACAATATATCTAAATTAGTTTCAAAATTGTAGTAAATATTGGTAATAACAAGTAACCCGTTGAGCTTCCTTTGCAGTTATTTTTTGATTTTTGAATATATCCAAATAAGAATGTTCAAAGTATTGTCAAAATTACTTTAATCATTTTCTCTCTATAGTTATGTTTGATATCAATCTATCCTCCATGTTTCTATTTGTAAAGGCTTATATTTTATACATTTTAATTTTATTTTATTTTAAAATAAAGTATTTTCAAACAACTTATTGTTGTTTGTATGCATAACAGCTGCCATTCTTTCACTCAGAGAAGATTTTCTCCTATCTCTATCTTCTCCACCTCTCTCCATCTTTATTATTTTATAAGTTTCTAGTCAAATAGTCTCAACTCTAAAGAGATGTAGAGTCTTATGAATTGCATAAAACATGTATGCATTTCCAGTCCCTTATGAATGGGTATCTAGATTGTATCCATTTTTTGTTACTATACATAATGTAGTAATAAATGAATAGTTACATGTTTCATACTATTGGAGCTATTCTTCAAGGTTGATTCCTAGAAATTAAATGGTTCAATCAAAAAATAAAACCACATAATTTTGTTAGATATTTCCAAATGCTGCTCCATAAGAGTTGTAACATTTTGCACACTTACCAGCGATTTAAGAGTGACTATTTCTCCACTCTAAACTAACAGAGTTTAGTTACCAGTATATATGAGAAATGCTATCTGTGTTTAGTTTTAGCTTGAATACTTTGGAGAACCATTATTTTTCATGCTTAAGGACCATTGGTTTTCCTATTTTGTGAATAGTTTTAAGGTATTTTTCTATCGTGTTTTCAAAATGTTAAGGGGACAAATGTATGTGCTCTGTTTTTATAGGTGGCATACATAGTTTCAGCAATAAAATTCCATCATGTTGGAAATATTTCTAAACATTCCCTTTAAAGATGATCTTTCCATAGTATGTTTTTTCCAAAAATGAGATGTCCTTTCCATTACTGTTAAAATATCATTTTTCCTTTGAAGATAAGTAGATTGTTTATTCTTTTTAAAGTACATTTTAGGTAACACATCTTTTGTCTTCAGAGTAAAGGCCATCACATCTGAACACTTATCTTTTAGTAAAAGAAAAATCCCTAATGCATCTTTAAGTTCTACAACTCTTTTAAGTACATTGTCACAAGATAATCAAAGAACCTCTACACAATACAAAGTGATTTTTAGGTCATCCACCACATCTATATTGAAGAGATTCCATTACTTAATGGTTTAGTTTTTGTAAAATTAAGTGAATAAATGATACTCTGTAAATTATAAACAATTTTTTTCACACCCCAAACAACCATCTTACATACTCCATTTTGGAGATCATTGCTATAAGGAAAAATAGGTGTGCAAATACTAATTCAAAGAACCACAGTAACAGAGAAACATAGTAACACCTTTAAAATGACTCCAGATGATATTTATCTTTTGCACACCTCAATCTTTTGGTGTTCTACCTGGTAAATCTTTGGATCTGGAGAGTTACAATGTTGGACTTTATTCAGATTTAAAAGATAAATTTCAGTTAATCTTGCCAGGAGCCACAATACAATTTCAGACGCTCTAAATAAAGTTGATAAAAACTTTTTTTTAGTCATTGATAGATCTTTATTTATTTATTTTAATTTATATGCAGTGCTGAGAATTGAAACCAGTGCCTCACACTTGACAAGCAAGTGCACTACTGCTGAGCCCCAGGCGCAGCCCTGATACAAACTTTTTTATTTGCCACATTTCTTCTTCTTGTTCCTGCTAAAGAAACTCTACTTTATTTCCATGAATGACTCCTCCCCAAAACTTGTGGAATTGTCAAAGAATCCACTTTTTTCTTTTCCTTTTTTTAAATTTATATATGACAGTGGAATGCATTACATTTCTTATTACACATATACAGCATATATTTTTATCTCTGGTTGTATACAAAGTATATTCACACCAATTCATGATTTCATACATGTACTTTGGATAATAATGATCATCACATTACACCATCATTTCTAACCATGCCCCCTCCCTTCCCCTCCAACCTCTCTGCCTTATCTAGAGTCCTCTATTCCTCCCATGCTCTATCTCCCTATCCCATTAGGAATCAGCCTCCTTATATCAAAGAAAACATTTGGTATGTGGTTTTGGGGGATTGGCTTACTTCACTTAGCATTACCTTCTCTAACTGCATCCATTTACCTGCAAATGCCATGATTTTATTCTCTTTTATTGCTAAGTAACATGCCATTGTGTATATATGCCACATTTTTTAATCCATTCATCTACTGAAGGGCATCTAGGTTGGTTCCCCAGTTTACTATTGTGAATTGTGCTGCTACAAACATTGATGTGGTTGTGTCCCTGTAGTATGCTGTTTTTAAGTCCTTTGGGTATAGACTAAGGAGAGGGATAGCTGGGTCAAATGGTGGTTCCATTCCCAGATTTTCAAGGATTCTCCATAATGCTTTCCATATTGGCTGTACCAATTTGCAGTCCCTCCAGCAGTGTATGAGTGTGCCTTTTCCCCCACATCCTCACCAACACTTATTGTTGTTTGTATGCATAACAGCTGCCATTCTAACTGGAGTGAGAGTGGTTTTGATTTGCATTTCTCTAATTGGTAGTGATGATGGACATTTTTTATATATTTGCTGAATGATTGTATATCATCTTCTGAGAAGGGTCTTCAGTTCTTTGGCCCATTTATTGATTGGGTTATTTGGTTTTTTGGTGTTTAACTTTTTGAGTTCTTTATATACCCTAGAGATTAGTGCTCTATCTGATGTGTGAGGGGTAAAGATTTGCTCCCAAGGTGTAGGCTCTTTATTCATCTCAGATTGTTTATTTTGCTGAGAAGAAACTTTTTTGTTTAGTCCATCCCAATTATTGATTCTTGATTTTAATTCTTCCACCACAAGAGTCTAATTAAGAAGTTGGGGCCTAATTACACATGATGGAGATTAGGGCCTACTTTTTCTTCTACTATTATGCAGGGTTTCTGGTTGTATTCCTAAGTCCTTGATCCATTTTGAGTTGAGTTTTGTGCATGGTGAGAAATGAGGGTTTAATTTCATTTTGTTGCATATGAATTTCCATTTGTTGAAGAGGCTATCTTTTCTTCAAGGCATGTTCTTGGCACCTTTGTGCCAAGTCTGTTTTGGTGCCAATATCATGCCATTTTTGTTACTATTGCTCTGTAGCATAGTTTAAGTTCTGATATAGTGATGCCACCTGCTTCACTCTTCCTGCTAAGAATTGCTTTAGCTATTCCGGGTCTCTTATTTTTCCAGATGAATTTCATGATTGCTTTTTCTATTTCTATGCGGAATGCCATTGAGATTTTGGTTGGAATTGCATTAAATCTGTATAGTGCTTTTGGAAGTATGGTCATTTTGATACTATTAATTCTGCCTATCCAAGAGCAAGGTAGATCTTTCCATCTTCTAAGGTCTTCTTTGACTTCTTTCTTTAGTGTTCTGTAATTTTCATTATATAGATCTTTCACCCTTTTCATTAAGTTGATTCCCAAATATTTTATGGTGTTTTTTTTTTGAGGCTACAGTAAATGGGATAGTTTTCCTCATTTCCATTCTTTTTTTAATTTATTTTTTAAAATTTATTTTTGCATTACAATTCTTAATATACCATTATACCATAATTTATCATATCTCTGGTTATGTATAAGATATGTTGACACCAAATTCACATCTTCATATATGTATTTTGTATAATGATGAGGGTCTCCTTTCACCATCCATGCTATTCCCCTTCTCCCTCCCTTTCCTCCCCCTCATTTCCATTTCTGAGGATTTATCACTGATTATACAGAAACACCTTTGATTTATGGGTGTTGATTTTATATTCTGCTACTCAATTCATTTACTTTTTCCACTGTTTTCTTGACATGAGTGGAAACATGAGCTATATCTGGCCATTCAGGTAATGAATACATAAAATGATGAAGCAAAGGTAGGTAATGTAACACAAATAATGGCAACCAGAGTTCTTTGTAGGGATTGGTAAGAATTTTCGTAGAGAATGGGTATCTAACCTTTCCAGATAGTGAGTGCTAAAGACTATGTAAATAAGGAGTTGCAAGAGGATATTGTTGCTGCTGGCACATGCCTGTAATCCCAGCAGTTTGGGAAGCTGAGGCAGGACAATTTCGAATTCAAAGCCAGCCTCAGCAATTTAGTGAGGGGCTAAGCAACTCAGTGAGACCTGTCTTTAAATAAAATACAAAAAAGGCAGGGGATGTGCTTCACAGGTTGAGTGCCCCAGAGTTCAATCCCCAGGAACAACAACAACAACAGATTTTGTTGTCATATTTTGATGATGAAAATGCATCTAATGTAGAGCTCATGAGAGAAAAATTGAGAAAAATGCATTTTTATTTAATTTTGGAGCATCTAGGATCTGGCCATACCTGAAACAAAACATAGCAACATAAATTTTAGTTATATAAACCAAAAAATTCCCTTATTTTTCCCCAACAGGATTAAATGTTTCTTTTGGATACAAGTATCACTTGTGCATCTGAAAACCAAATTTCCAATGACTTGCATCTAGGATCAACCTCAGGACCAGTTATTGCCAATGGAAAGAATGAGGCAGGGCCAAGGAAGAAATGAAGCAGGAGGGCCTTCTCTGCTTCCTCTCTTTTACATTTTGTCAGTTGGATATGGATGACTTTCTCCACCTAGACAGTGCTGGACCTAAAAGTAAAAGGTACCTGAATGCCTGACTCATTGTATGGGGGCCAGTACCACACTGGATTATTATTATTATTTTTTTAGTTGTAGATGGACATGATACTTTCAGTCTATTTCCACAATCCCAGCCCCCTCACTGGATTATTATATGAGCAGAAATATATGTATTAAGCTACTGAGATTTCTGAGGTTTATTTTTTAAAGCAGTCAGTATGACTTGAACTGATACACCACATTTTATCTTACACTAGCTTGCCTTGTTTCATTGCTGTCCTTGTCTGTCTTACTATTAGATTGAGGTAGCCCTGAAGGCAGAGACTGAGTCTTACTCATCTTTGTAGGCCCTGTGGCAGATACTTCATAAATACATGTTGAATTAAATGAGATCTTTGTTAGCCAAGAAACTTTAGTACAAAATAACTGAAAAATGGCTTCTGCAAGTAAAATTATGATTACATTATTTTTAAATAATTGATATATAGAGATATGCTTTCAGTTCCATGCAAGTCATCCATTTGAAGTGTAAATCTTTTTATATGTAAACAGTTCAGCAACCATCACCAGTCAATTAATTAACAGTTACTATGTATTTCCTTCCAATCCCCTGCTTCTTTCATTCCAGGAAACTACTAATACTTTTGTCCTGTTTTGTACAGTTCATATGTATGAAATCATATAAACAGTGGCATTTTATGATGACCTTTTTTTCAATTAATATAATATTTTCAAGGCTGATCCATGTTCTATCATGTATTAGTACTTCTTTTTATTATAGAGTAATATTCTATTGTATGGATACACTTTTTTACATGCCTTTGTGTGCAAGTATATTTTTATTTCATTTGGGTCTATACCTAGAAGTGGAATTTCTGAGACAACAACTGTATGTTTTAACTTAGAGGAATTTCCACATTGTTTTCTAAAGTCATTTTAGATTTCCAATAACATCGTGTAATGGTTCCAATTTCTTGACAGTCACACCAACACCTGTTTCTTTCTTTTTAATTATATCCATATTAATTAATATGAAGAGATATTTCATTGTGATTTTGATTTGAATTTTTCTAGTGACTAATGCTGTTGAATATCTTTTCCTGTTCTTATTGATCATTATTAAATAGTTTGAAAAATATCTATTTAGATACTTTGTGCATTTAAAAATCAGGTTATTTGTCTTTGTGCTATTGAATTGCAAGAGTCCTTATATTCTTGATACAATACCTTTATTATACATATGATTTGTGAATACTATTTCACAGTCTTTGGGTTTTTCCATCACTTTGATGTGGAAAAGTTTTTGATTTTGGTGAAGCCCAATTTATCTACTTTTTTTCTTTTGCTACATGTGCTTTTGGTTTCATAAGAAACGATTGCCTAATCTAAGGTCACAAAGATTCAAAGATATGTTTTCTTCTAAGTATTTTTTGGTCCTCTTCCATTTATCTTTGATCCATTTTGAATTAATTTTTATGAGAGATGAGGTAGGATTCCACCATCATTCCTGGGCATGTGGATATCTAGTTGTCCAGCACCATTTTTTGAAATGACTATTTCCCCCATTAGTTTATGTTAATAATTTTGTTAAAAATCAAGTAATGCTAAATATAAGGGTCCACATCTGGATTTCTAGTTATATCCCATTGATTTTTAAATTTCTACCTTTGTGCCAAGACTATGCAGTCTTGATTAATGTAGCGTTGTAGTTTGTTTTGAAATCAAGACGCGAGTTCTTCAGCTTCATTCTTCTTCATCATGATTTATTTGGCTCTTATGTTTCCTTTTCATTTACATATGAATTTTAGGATTACCTTATAAATTTCTGTAAAGAAAATAGCTGAAATTTTGGTAGAGATTTTGTTGAATCTGTAGATCATTTTGGAAAACATTTCTGTTTTAAAAGCATTGAATCTTCTGATCTATAAGCATAAAATGTCTTTCCATTTATTTGCATCTTCTTTTATGACTTTCAATGAAAATTTGTAGTTTGAAGGATAAGTTTGCCTATAAAATTTTTGCATTTTTTGGGGGGGTGCCAGAGATTGAATACTGAGATACACCCCCAGCCCTATTTTGTATTTTATTTAGAGACAGGGTCTCACTGAGTTGCTTACCTCGCTGTTGCTGAGGCTGGCTTTGAACTTGCCATCCTCCTGTCTCAGCTTCCCGAGGCACTTGGCTAGTTTTGCATCTTTTTTTTTTTGATATGATTTACTCTTAATATTATCTGCTATAGAGTTGAAAGAACTTTATACTATTGCAAGAATAGCACTTATACAGGTCTAAACCAAAGAAGTATACTTTCAATGCTGCCAATTTGCAAAGTCAAGAAATAGATTTAGAGGATTTTCTGCTTTCTCAAAAATCTTGTATATATGGAATGTTCTGTTTATCCATGACAGAAAATTTCTCTTTTTATTATGTAGATAAAACATTTCAGAGACAATTAATATGTAAAGTTTCCCAGTTTTATGGTGGATATTGAATAATTGGTTATCATACAATTGCTTTAGTAGAAGTCATTCACAAACACTAGTTCATGGACAGATGTCAGTCTTCTCAACATATCTTTCTTTGGAGGACCACTCTTCCCTCATAGCACTGCAATTCTGCTAAGCTTATATACTTTCATTTATATTAGTCTCCTACATAAATTTTGGGTGGACACAGTACCAGTCCTCTCTAAAAACTGCATTTCATGACTCTGACCAAGAAGAATAAGTTCAGTGTTAGCCATGTGAACCAACAGAACCCAATAAAAACCTACCCTGGAATTTTACAAGAGCTGTTAAGAAGGAAATACACTAACATTCTATTTGAGATTTGGAGCTATGTGAATGACATGACTTCAAGGGTTCTGGCAATTATCTTGTTGAAACATAGAGAAAGCCTCCTGAGGAAAAAGGCACAGAGAAACAGAGCTATAGCCAAGAGTTGGAAAAGAAACAGTCCTAATGTTGTCATTTGAACTGGATCTAACTGTGCATTTTATATATATATATATATTTTCATTCCCTGGACTTATTATTATTTAAATAAATCACTTCTCCACACCTATCCTTTTATTGACCTGGTTTTTGTTTGGTTTTGTCCAAACAAGGATACAAGGATTAGGATTTGAAAATATTCTGGTTGATACATAAAAATTTAAGACTCTTTTAATACTCTATCCTGAATCTAGTAGTTAATAATGGGAGGGGGGTTACAAAGTAGAGATGTAGAAGAGGAGAAAAAGAAAAGTCTCAAGAAAAAGCCATTAAAAAGATAAAGTATAGAAGACAACATAAATAGAACCCCATTATAATGAGGGATGGAGACAATGGTAACAGCCAATTCCCCTCAAGTGGCATTCCTACCCTGTATTTATGCCTTTACCATGGAAATGGTCTGCATTTAAATAAATATTTATAAAACTAAGGTTATTGCACTTACATGTACGTGGCACTCTGCAAATTGTATTGAAACTCAATATATTGTGATTCTAATTACGTTGAAGAAACTTAAAGAGCACTCACTGATGGCAGCAGAATGATGGTAGATTGACTATGGTGATGTCAAACATTAAAATACTAAGTTAGGACAATGGTCCATTTCCCCTCTTGATCATCCCACTAATAGAGTTACAATCCATACTACTACATATGGCATGGAAAATATTTTTGAAAAGTTCATTATCCAAGTTTGATGTATTTACTGATGGTATAGATGAAGGGGGAGTATGGTAATTAAAAAAACTGTTTCAAAGAAAAGAAGAAACTGGTCAGAGAAAAAGCTTTGGAAAATAAATGTCTTTGAAAGATAATTCAAATGGCATCCCTGGCATAGGTATAGGAAGGGAGACCTCAGGGAGGGTGGAGCATATACAGAATAATAAGTGTTGTTCTGGTGTGAACTGATAAATATAATCAATAAGAGTGTAAGTTATAGGTTATAGATTAGTAAAAAATATAGATTATAGATATAAGATTTTGATAAATGAGATAAGACATGTATAAAGCAAGAATTGCCATAGACAGGCCTAAGACTCCATTTTCTGCCTTCTATAAAAAAATGTTTCAAGAGCTGTTTCTGAGAAACTGAAATGAAACCTGGTTTCTTATAAAAATTGTCTTTCTGTACTTTTAACCTCACAAGTTGTACCCTACTCAGGATGCAGTGGTGGTCGTAGTGAGCTACATCTTGGGTTTGAATGCCCTTGTGGGACTACATGACTTTGAAGTAGATTCTCGCCCTGCTGACCCCTCCCCAAATTCATGATGTGAATGTCTATCACCTGCTTGAACCCAGAACTGTGGTCAACTTAACTGCAAAGTTAATGCATTTTTATAGCTTCTGTTTATCACTTGCTTGCTGACTGGAAAATTCCAGTCCTGCCTAGAGCCCACAGGTCCCACTATTAATGTTTTAATTTCTATGATTGGCTAGCTAACATGATGATAAGCAAGTCACCAAGTTGTGGTTTTTGTGCTTATATTCTCTTTGGATAGGGAAGGAAGTTGCTGTCCTCCCACAGAGCTTGAGTCTCTGCAGTGGGTAACAGTCCCTGGCCAGGTCAATAAACTCTCTTATGATTTGAAATTCAGAATTATGGAGCCCATTTCTCCAGAGGCCAAGTCAGGGGTCAATACACTAGTCTTTTGGTCACATTAGCCCACTGCCTGTTTTTATAAGGCCCACATACTAAAAATGATCTTTTAAAAATATTTTTTGTTGCTGATGAGCCTTTATTTATTTTTCTTTATTTATATGTGATGATGAGAATCAAACCTAGTGCTTCACACATGCAAGGCAAGTGTTCTACCACTGAGCCACAACCCCAGTCCCTAAAAATGATTTTTACTCTTTTAAATAGTTGAAAAAATAAAAAAGAGGAATAATGCTTTGTTATACAGAAAATCATATAAAGTTCAAATTTCAATGTTCATAAATAAGCTTTAATTAGTATGCAGCCATGGTCATTTGTTTCAGTATCATCTGTGGCTAATTTGCTCTTCAACTGCAGAGCTGAATAGTTTCAACAAAGACCATGTGGTTTAGAGACTAAACTGTTTACTATTTGTCATTTCAGAGAAAAAAAGTTTGCCAACCCCTGAGCTAGAGTAAAGGGTCAGAGAGACAAGAAGCATAGGAGATGTCTTAACCAATAGTGTGGTTAAGAAAGTATGTGCAGTCAAATTGCTCTGGTTCTGTTGGTTTGTCCAAAACAAGTTGGTTAATATATTTTAGGTTAATTTTTCTCTCCTGTAAAATGGGGGTGGTGGCATTAACTTCTTCATAGTGGTTTTGTGATGATCAAGTGGGTAAATCTCAACAAAGCATTTAGCATTTGGTAAGTGCTAATAGTGTTAACTATTCGGTGGACAAGGCATTGTACATCTCATGGGAAGATATTGGGTCTCTTCTCACCTCCCCTTTGAATATGAGATTTTTCCTTTAATCAAAAACACATAATCCATTTTTAGCACAATTAAGCCACTAAAAATAAGATTGCTTGGCAAGTAGCAAAAGATAAACTTCATTGCTTTTCATTTGTGGATTTTCTTATGACCTTCACTGCATCTATCTTGCTGGATGATCATTTATCTATATAGGAACAAAATGTGTATGTACTCTGATAATGATAAGGGACACTTAAAATAAGATGTCTAATATTCAGTGTCCTTGAACCTCACTCAAATAAGTATATGATGGATGGAAAGATTTTTGTTGTTGGTGGTGGTGTCAGTATGTTCACTGATGACATGAGGAAAAATTATTGTTACAGTTTGGATATGAAGTGTCCCTCAATGATTCATATGTTGAAGTCTTGGTCCCCAGAGATGGGGATTTGGGGAAGTGGTTAGATCATGATGGCTCTGACCTCATAAGGGAATTAATTCACCAACAGTTAAATGAGCAACTAGGAAATGGTAGAAACTGTAGGCAGGTGGTGGATGGTTGGAAGAAGTAGGTCACTGGAGGCATGACCTGATTACTTTCTGACTTTGATTTCTGGCTGCCATAAGCTGAACAGTTTTCCCTACCATGTCCTTCTACCACGATGTTCTACCTTATTTCAGGCCCAAAGCAATGAAGCTGGTGGAGCATGGACTAAAACCTCTGAAAATGTGAAGCAAAATAAGTCTTTCCTCCTCTAAGCCATTTTTCTCAGGTATTTGTCACAATGACAAAAAGCTGTCTAACACAAGTGTTTATAGTTGATTGTTGTGTTTTTCCTGGTCTCCATTATGAGCAAAAGAATTAGAGAGCAAGTGTGATGGTTCAGAGAGTTTCAGAATCTTCTATAGACTCAGTGATGTGTTCCGTGGAGACTCAAAAGACCTAGTTAGTCTTTATATCTACATGTCCATGTTTGCCTCTGGTGAGATAATTCGTTTCCAATTTTCATCTTCTTTAGTTGGAAAACTCTTACTGCCTGTACTTTGGTGACAGAAACTGCAAGTGCATGAGTACATTTTAAATGAGAGTATAAAAGAATGTAAATGAGTTGTCTTAAGTGTCACAACCAGCAATGAAACTAGAAATGCATTTCAGGAGTTCCTATTCCCAGATATG
This sequence comes from Urocitellus parryii, assembly GCF_045843805.1. Classification (NCBI taxonomy): domain Eukaryota; kingdom Metazoa; phylum Chordata; class Mammalia; order Rodentia; family Sciuridae; genus Urocitellus; species Urocitellus parryii. The sequence goes on from NC_135547.1 coordinate 56,449,418, forward strand.
ATTTTCTTTCAGTTTTTAGACCCAATGAAATTTTAATAGTTGAGAAAACATAATTTTATCCTTTCATTATATAGAGAGGATGCCTCAAAAGACAGTCAGAAGGCAGTCAAAAAGTTAGAAGGAAATAGAATAAAAAAAACATTTATCCTTCAAAGCTAGCAGTTGTCTAAGAAATAAGGAGGAAAGTTGATATCCCTCCCTCAAAAAAAAAAAAGATAAATCAGAACTCATTACTGAGTGGTTATTGCTTATCAGCTCAATCTTCAATTTTAATTCTCCTTACTTAGTTTCTGATTGTTATATATCTGGACTTAGAAGTGAATAGCAAGATAATCACATTTTACTCACTGTAAAGTGCTCCTTCTCTGCAGCAACTGGGTAAAGTGATTAGAGGTTTTAGAAAATAGAGTAAAAAGAGATTATTTTTTTTCTCACCAAGTGAATCAGTCTTCAAATTAGGAATGGCATAAAAAGATTATTAAACCATTCCAGACCATCTCACAGTGAGTTCTAGCAGACATAGAATGTCACTTGTAGAAGCAAAGGACAAAAAGGTTAAGGATTCTTTTCTTGTCTAGGAAGAAAGGAGCAGGCATTCAGGAGGATCTTCTTCATCCAGCCTTTTTTATATCTGAAAGCCTGGAAAATGTCTATGTGAATTGTCCTTTAAAAATTTACAGCAAGACATTAAGTTGACTTGAAGAGTTGAAGCTGTTTATTTTTTTTCAACTCTGCCTTTTCCCCCTTTTCATATGTATAAGTTCTTATAAGTTGTACATTAATGTCAAAAGTCATTTAAATGTGAGGATTGAGATGTGTTATTTAAGTTGTGGTTTAAAAAAAAAACAACCAAATGATGAGCCAAATTGATAGGTGATAGAGACTTAACTAAATATTTTAAATCAACTTCAGGCTGTTTATAAGACAATTCTATCTGTCAAAATGATTATTGTTTTCCTGAAATGTACCCCCTATACAATGAGTAGATTACACATTGGTGTTTCATAGGATCTATCTATATTTCATATAGTTCTGGGCACAAATCACAAAGTTCTATAGAGTTTAAGTCATCACAATTTGAAGATTTTTTGACTATTGGTACCATATTACTTTTAATCTTGGAAGAAGATTAAAATGACTCTTCAGTTAAGTAAGGATAGTAATGAAATTGGATAATTGATTAATAAAAGAAAAATGGGGGCTGGGAATATAGCACAGTTAGTAGAGGGCTTGCCTTGTTTGTACAAGGCCCTGGGTTTGATCCCTAGCACCACAAATAAATGAATAAATAAAAATAAGAAAAATGGGCCAATGGAAATTGTTAGTTAATCAAAATCCAAATGGCATTCCTCATAGAAATAGAAATAGAAAAAGCCATCATGATATTCATCTGGAAAAATTAGAGACCCAGAATAGTTACCTTAGCAAGAAGAGTGAATCAAATGGCATCACTATATCAGATCTTAAACTATACTACATAGCTATAGTAACAAAAACAGCATGGTATTGGCACCAAAATAGACTTGTAGACCAAGGGTACATAATACAGGACACAGAGATTAACCCACATAATTACAATTATCTTATGTTTGACAAAGGCACCAAAAACATACATTGGAGAAAAGATAGTCTCTTGAACAAGTGGTAGTGGGAAATCTGGAAATCCATATGCAACAAAATTAAATTAAACCCCTATCTCTCACTATGCACAAAAAGTAGATCAAGGATCTAGGAATTAAACTATGGACACTGTGCCTAATAGAAGAAAAATTAGGCCCAAATCTCCATCATGTCAGATTAGGCCCCGACTTCCTTAATAAGACTTTTATAGCATAAGAATTAAAATCAAGAATCAATAAACAGGATGGATTCAAACTAAAAAGCTTCTTCTCAGCAAAAGAAACAATCAGTGAGGTGAATAGAGAGCCTACAGAATGGGAACAAATTTTTACCCCACGCACATCAAATAGAGCACAATCTCTATGATATGTAAATAACTAAAATATTTCAACACCAAAAAGAAAAAAAATAACCCAATCAATAAATGGGCCAAGGAACTGAACAGATACTTCTCAGAAGATGATATACAATCAATCAACAAACACTTGAAAAAATGTTCAATGTCTCTAGCAATTAGAGAAATGCAAATCAAAACTACTCCAAGATTTCATCTCATTCCATTCAGAAGGGCAGCTATTATGAAGACAAATAACAATAAGTGTTGGCGAGCATGTGGGGAAAAAAGAAGACTCATATACTACTGGTGGGACTGCAAATTGGTATAGCCAATATGGAAAGCAGTATGGAGAATCCTTGGAAAACTGGGAACGGAACCACAATTTGATCCAGCTATCCCACTCCTTGGTCTATACCCAAAGGACTTAAAAACAGCATACTACAGAGACACAACCACATCAATGTTTATAGCAGCACAATTCCCAATAGCTAAACTGTGGAACCAACCTAGATGCCCTTCAGTTGATGAATGGATAAGGAAAATGTGGTGCATATACACCATGGAATACTATTAAGCATTAAAAGATAATAAGATCATGGCATTTTCAGGTAAATGGATAGTGTTAGAGAATACAATGCTAAGTGAATTTAGCCAATCCCCCAAAACATAAATGACAAACACTTGCTCTGATTTAAGGATGCTGATTCATAATGGGTTTGGGGGGACATGGGAGGATTAGATAAATGCTAGATAAGGCAAAGGGGATGGAAGGGAAGGGTGGAGCATGGGGGTAGGATAGATGATGGAATGAAATGGACATCATTAGCTTAAGTACATGTATGAAGACATGAATGGTGTGACTCTACTTTCTGCACAATCAGAAATGTAAAAAATTGTGCTCTATATGTGTAGTATGAATTGTAAAATTAAAATAATAAATAGAAAGCAGAATATTAAAGGATGTTCATGCAATCAAAAAAGAATTTTTTTTTGTTTTAATCTGTAGCGCTTAATCATCTTGACCTCATTTTACCATTTATTGCATATGAATATATTTACAGTATGACTTGGAGAACCATAGAGAAAGAATAATCTAGAACCTATAGTCCATGATTTATAAGTAAATAAATATTGCTATGATATAGATATTGTTTGTGTTTCCCAAGATTTCATGTGTTGGAGGCTTGGTCCTCAGTATGCAGAGGTTAACAGGTAATGTGACCTTTAAGAGTTGGAGCCTGGTTGGAGGTCCTTAGATCACTGGGGTTATTGCCCTTGGAAGGGATTAACATAGTTCTTGTGGGACCTGTGAGTTCTCGCAAGATAGTTGTTGTAAAAAGAGCAATGCTGAACCCTCCTTTCTCTCTCTGACTTCCTGTCTCACCAAGTGATCCCTCTCACATATGTTCCCTCCATGATGCCATGTTCATTAGGCCTTCACCCCCTCATCAGACCAAATTGATGAGGCTGCCCAATCTTGGACTTTTAGCCTCCAAAACTGAGCTAAATCAATCTCTTTTAAAAATAAAGTATCCAGCCTTAAATATTTCATTATAGCAATGGAAAATAGACTTACTACAAGCATGTTGAAGGATGGATATTAGTATTTAAAAGAAATCAAGTTCTAATAATTCTTGATCATAAATGATGATGGGTCAAAAGGAAAAAGTAGTTATGTTTGCATATTAAGAAGAAATTTGAATGATTTCACTTTAAGGCATGATATGAATGGTAAAGTGAAGCCATATGTTTACCTCCTATGAACAATTTTAAATAAAAGGAACAAATGGCTTTTTTTTTTTTTTTGGTGCTGGAGATTGTACCCAAGGTCTTGTGCATGGAAGGCAAGCACTCTACCAACTAAGCTACATCCCCAGCCCACCAAATGGTTTTGTCAGAAAACATGTTAGGATTTGTGAAATGCAATGTATTCCTTGAAATATTAGCATTAATTTTCTCAATATTAAAGTTAACGCTCTTGACAATATTATAATGCCTGCATATTTGGCCAAGAATTCCAGAGAATGTGGAAAATTTATTCATTCTTTCTGAATTCATTAAAGTCATTTTATTGTTTTCATTTTTGTTGTTTACAACTGTCTGCTATTTGGCAATTCTCCTGTGTTATGCATGTCACTTGCTTTACCTTCACAAAGTAGAAAGGAGAAAAATTTTGATCACTTATTAAATGCCATCCACTTAACCCTTTGCACTAGAATGACAGGCATTAACATCAACCCCATTTTGCTGATGAAGAAACAGGATTAAAGAGGTGATGTGTCCAGGTAATATTAAATAGCTAGTAAATGACACAGGCTGAATTTGGACCCATGCATGATTAGCTATCAGTTCTATGGTCTACTTACTTTACACTTAAACTTCTTGTCTATTGAGCACTTCTTTATCCATGGTATTGTACTAGGTTCTCAGATGGTTTACAAGACACTTAATGCATTTACTTATAAAGAATTCATTTTTCTATTTTCATTTGACCTATTTTTTTTCTGATTTGCCATAATATTTGTAGGTGTACTTTCATGCACTTTAATTTAGCTTATATTTTCTGAATCTGAACTTTTTAGAACATTTCATGGGTCAGTTAAATTGAAAACATTATCTGAATTAGTCAATTAAAAGTCTGTTTCTTCATCAGTAAAATAAGTTACCTATTCTGTCTTCTCATTTATTAGGAAATAATTTTGGTGTTCATTAAAGTGCTTTGTGATCTATTTTATACATTAATGGTACCATTGACATTTGATTATCAAAAGAATTTAAGAAAATCAAAATTTTTTATTGACAAGAAACTTTATTGACAAATATATGAAAATCTTCTCTGTAATTTTTCTAGTGTAGTGTTGTGATAGAGATTTGATATATCATATCACTATGATAGCGATATGATATCACTATCATAACACAGGTGACTAGATTTCCACATAGGAATTTTGGAGAGACACTAACTATTAGACCATACCAAGTGAGTCTCAGTAGTTGTAGAAAACAAGTTTAGCTTTCCAGAGAAATATATATGCATTTAAATGTGATTCCATCAATGGAACAGATATTACTATTAGATATGAGCATATTCAAGCCACAAATATTTGTTCCATGATTGACACCATCTAAAAATGGTATAGTAAATTAATTTTTATGTAAACTAATGCAGTTGTGTTTGGTATCTACAAACCCCCCAAATAGGACAAAACTACTATACATTTCAATTTCTTCCAAGTTAGTAGTCCACAGATTATTTTCAGTGTAGGAACAAAGCAATCAAAATCAAACTGAGGACAACCTGTTTATTAGTGCCACAGCTGCACCACTTATAAGTTGTGATAATAGTGAATAACATTCAGAACATCCATTTTTATGTAAGTGAACAAAAGCTCAAAACATTTCTGATTTTATATTGATTGGTTAATCTTTCCTGATATCTGTTCATCAAGAACTGATTTGATACTTGGCTTTCCTAGACTATTACTACTACTTAATATTTATTGAACTTGTCAAGCATTTATGAAAGTAAAAGTTGACCTAACAATGAGCTTATTTATTTCTTATTTGTACTTTGAAATAGACTGAAAAATGTGGAGAGGCATACTTCTAAAAATGTTCAATGAAACTTTTCCAAATTTAATGAGGTTCTGATTTGTTTAAAGATTTGTAGGTTTCAGAGTTCTCATTGCAATTTTTTTTTCTGAACAGTTTTGCACATCCTTTTTATGGATTTAGACTGATGTTTTATAGCTTCCCAACATTCATAAACCATTTGTGATTCCTATGAGTTTGCAAAGACAATTCAATTCAATTCTCCAATTCAATTTCTGTGAAAATTTTTAAGAGTTTCTTGTTTTCAGTTATCTCTTAAGAATAGATTGCTTTAAACTTCACATAATTAATAAGGGAGCACTGCGTACTATTTGAATTTACCAATTCCAGAGTAATTTTATTCAGGTACTTTCCATTCAACTTCTGCTAAGCACTTTGTTATTTATATATAAAGCAAATATTATATGGTCACATCATACTAATCTCTTCTGCATAATACTATCTTCTTATAATGATGCAGACTAATTTATGGCTTTTTAAAATCAACTTTTTGGATCAACATAACTATAAGAATTGTAGAAAACTAATAGTCATCTCCCTCAGAGAATTATTAAAAAGTTCAAGTCATGAAATTTCATTGGTATTTTTAGAATGAATTGATCTTTGTGAACATGTGTCATTTGAGTAACAAGGCAAAAACGATTCTAGTCATCTTTCTTTTTGTACACAAAGATATTTTAATTTCTTTTTCCCTTATATAGGATTCCAAAGGAAGTGTTCCTCTGCTCCAAGGAGCTATGATTTCCAATGTGCTTTCTGCCCTTGACATGTAGAGGGTAACGTCCTTGGTCTTATAGGATCCTGACATTCTCTCAACTTGGAGTGCTGTTGGCTAGTATAGAGACACATTTTGCTTTACAAATCCCTGGAACTGGGCCAGACACAACTGGGACCAAGAGTCAGCCTGGGAAATGCTGATTTTTATAAAGCCTGGATAAGATGTTTGAAACATAAGGTGCTATGGAGTTGAAGAAGCCAACTGAGGAATATGGACTGAAGAAAAGTGTAGGCTCTGGTAGAAGACTGCCTGGGTTTGTAACTTAAATCATTTATTTATTATCTCATGAACATGGAAAAGTTGTTTTTTTTTTTCCTCTCAAAGACTGTTTCATTATGTGTAAAGGGGGGAGGTTATTAGTATCTACCTTTATAGGATTATGATAAAATTAAACAGATAATATATGGAAAGCAACAAGAATAGTACATATGAAACAGTGAGAGCATAATAAACCATAATTTTCACTACTATTACTAGTAATGGTAATAATAAGCATAAGTATATAAATTCATAAAATATGTTTATTTTAACTTTGGTGGTGCATGACATTCCATATTGTGTTTCTTTAAAAACTAAATCATTCATAGATTGCATCAGTTTGGGTCCTAAAAGAAGCAAATGCCAAAATAGGATTAGAAAAATTCAGAGATTAAGTGAAAAAAACACCTGTGGAACATAATGGTACAGGGAACTAGAGTAGGCAAAGTGAGCCTGATACTTGTGAAAGAAGATTGGTCAAAAAGAGACTCAGTATGTTGTATGGTTTTAAGAAAGCCTTGGCCAGATAAATTGGGAGTCTCTGAGCCATGTTTGCATACAAGAGGAAAACACTGTTGGTCAAGAAGGAATTTGCAGTTGTAACCCTTCTATCAACTGGGAGAACAATGAAGTACTTGTGGGCCACATATGGAGGTTGGCAGTTAATGGGAATTTCACAGCATTTTCTTTAGGTACATTCAGTACTGCATCTTAGTGGTTGCCTCTCATACATTTGATATTTTAAAAGTGATTTTTTTCAATTACAAAGGAGATCTTGTGTTGAGTTATTGTTGTTTTCAGATGAATACACTACAGGTTAAGTAGTATCTTTTTAATTTAAGCATATACTTACTAATCACTAAGGTTAATGGTATAGTTTAACTAGTTTTTTTAAAAAGTAAAGTTCTCCAAACAATATTTCTAGAGGTTTATCAATTTTATTGATCTAAAAGATCCAGTTTTTTAATTCATTGACTTCACTATCTAGAATTAGGAAACAGCTCATGGACTTCGATTCTGATGTTTATTCTTTCCTTTTACGTGTTTGCTTTTGGTTTCATTTACATTTGTTTTCATCACCATTTTTACTATTTCTATGTTTAACCTATTGGGAACTTCAGAATATCTACAACCACTAGATATTTCAAAGGAATACTTAGCACTATCAACTACATATACAGTAATGAGGAATAAAATGCACACACAAAGCAGTAGTTAGAATGTGAAAAACATACGACCAGTCTGACACAGGATTTTTTCCCTTCCTTCTCCTGGTCTTCTGTTCCATGTCCTCGAACCCAGTGAACAAATGTAATGAGTTTTGCTCCTAGAGGTGGTCTAACAACTCCATTTTAGAAACTCAGCTCCAGGTGCTAGGGTTGTGGCTCAGTGGTAGAGCACTTGCCTCACATGAGGGAGGCCCTGGGTTCAATCCTCAGCACCAAATTAAATAAATAAATCAAATAATAATATTACATCTATGCACAACTAAAATAGTTAAAACATAAAACAAAACAAAACAAAACAACCCTCACTTCCGGAAGACATTTCTTTTCCAATTTTTTAAACAAGTGGGAATTTACAAGACTTGTTATTTTCTAGCTCTACTTTATCATAGTCAGTAACCTCTTTACATCTAGAAAGTCCAGATGTAGCAGAAGTCTTCTTTCAAAGCGTGGGGGGCGGGGGGGGGCAGGGGGACGGTACAGTGTTGAGAGCAGCTTCTCCGGGTGTATGCAGAGGCCTCTACAAACATCCAGGAAATCTTCTCAAAGGGAGGTGGGCACTTCCAGCTGGCCCAGAACGGAACGGGGTGCTCCTCTGCCCTTCCTCTCTTGGGCAGAAGGGAAGACCAACGGACCGTTGCCTGCCAACCTGTCCCCCTCTCGGCCGCTCACTGTTCCCAGTCGACAGTGAAGGTGTCCCTGTGGGCCGCTACCATCCCCCAGCCCACAGTTAACTTCCCCCTGTGGGCCAATAACAATCCCCACTTGACAATTAAGGTTCCCCCTATTGGCAGTTAACAGTCCCTGTTGGCTACTTACAGTCCCCTAGTGGACAGTTAAGGTTCTCCCTGTCAGTTGCTGATCGACCCAGGTTGACAGTTAAGGTAACCCTGTTGGCCCTTAACTGAAAGTCCCCTCCTCTGTCAGCTGCTAAAAGTTCCACCTCATCTTCGAGGCTTCTCTCACCTTCCAGGATGGTTGAGGCCATTTTCTGTCATTCTTGGGACGAGAAGGTTAGGGCTGCTTGAAGGAGCAGGGAGCCAGGTGGTCCCCCCAGGACCCTGATCTGTGCGCCTCCATGTCTAATGTGTGGTGTAACTCCCTGGCCTTCCTCTAAGCCCCTATAGCGTTCTGGTGGCCCCCTGGGCAGGGCAGGGTTGGGCCAGGAGACCAGGCATCCTGCTGTGTCGTCTTGCCTCCAACAGGCCACTGCCGCCATCAAGTCATCCAGGTGGTGGGAGAGGCTCGCTGGTGCTTCACAGCCTGGGCCTGGTCAGTGTGCAGCTTCAGCAGGAGATCCGGGCATCTGCAGGGCAGAGGACCTGGGACCCCAGATCACCCACCTGCCTGAGGTCTGAGCTACCCAGGGATCCCTGAGGAGTTGGAACAGACCGTGGTCACTTTCTCACCACACTGCCTGCCCAAATTCTATAACTCTGCTCTGCTTAATTTTTAGCCTCTTTTTTTCTCTGCAAATTTAATTTTGGGTAGTTTTAATTGCATGTGATCAAGGTCACCAAATTTTCTTCTGTAATGCCTGATCTGCTAGTCATCCCATCTGGGTATTTTTGTATTACATATTGAGTTTTTATCTATAGAATTTGATTTTTAAAATGTCCTTTTTTGTTTCTATATCCATGTTAATATCTAACATTTGTGTTGATTTTACCTAAGTTTCAATTTATTGCTTTTTATCATTTTGGGTTGTATTTTGCTGCTTCATCTTATGTCTGACAATTTTTCACTGGGTGTAGAATTCATGAATTTTACCTTGTTGGGTACTGGATACCCTTTTTTTTTTCCTTTTCCTATAAATATTTTTGAACTATGTTCTGGCATGCAGTTCTTAGAATAGTTTGGTCCTTTGTAGTCTTGCTTTTAAGATTTGTTAGGCAGGACCAAAGCCATGCTTAGTCTAAGGCTTATTATTTCCCACTACTGAGACAATACAGTTGAGTACTCTATCCATGAAATATGAGGTTTTCCAGTCTTGCCTGTGGGAACAGGCCCTATTCCCAACCCTGTGAAAGTGCTGGATGTTATTCCCTCTAATCTTTACAAGTACTATTTTTCTTGGCTTTGAATTGGTTCATGAAATGCATGCACTGATGAGTAGTCTGCTGAATAACCCAAGGGAACCAACTGCAGATTTCTAGTGTTCTCTCTCTGTGCAGATCCCTCCTCTCCAGTACTGGTCCTACATACTCAAACTGCTATGGTCTCTCTATTTCTCACTTCTGTTAGAGAGGATTTACATGTTTTTTGCCATGGCCTGCAAACTCCATCAAGTCAGCAAGCTGGAGCCATCCTAGGGATTACTTTGCCTGTTTCCCATCTCTAAGGGATCAATCTTATTTGTTGCTGGGTATCAAGTATCTTAGAAACTGTTTTTTTTTTTCATATATATTTTGCTGGATATCTAATTATTTCAGGTAGGAAGGTAAATCTAGCCTCTGTTACTTCATCCTCATCAGAAATTAAAATTCTGGTTTACACTTTAAATACGGTACAAATGTATATTACTGATTTAGTAAAAAAGAGGCCAATATTTTTCTGACATCCAAACCTAAATTATTATACTTCTCATTTTGTGCCATACATAGTATTTTAGTAATACAAATTAAGATAGTTTTAATGGGGACAAAAGCTATTGCTAACAACCTAAACCTGGAAAATTTTACATTTGTTCCAGATACATTGGGAAATGATTATAAATTTCATGGCAATGCAGCAGTTGGCTATACACAGAAAATAAATTCAAGTTAACATTTCCTAAAGGCCCTAATATTCATAAATGCAAGCTAAGTTTTTCCAAGGACCACCACAGAAATAAAAACATACCAACTAACTATACTAAGATCTATAGAACTGTGATTTCATTTCAAACTACAGTAGTGATTAACTTGACATTTTCCAGTCTTTTCTATTTGAGAATTTTGAACAAAGCAGCTAAGGATTATGTTTAAGAATAATACTCCACAGTGTTATAAATGAATCACAAGAATTTTACTGTTCTGAAGTTTCAATTGTTAATTTGAATTTTTAAAGAAATTTGACATCCTATAAGTTTACATCTTTGGTTCCTTCTTAGTATTCTGAGTACTAAGTCTAATGATTTAGACCATGTATGTATTATACACACACACATTTACAAAATAAACATTTTTTGCCAAGGCTGTTATAGTTATAAAGCTAGGACTTTCCCATGATTGCAATGTTGAAAAGTTTTACTTTTGACTTTGCCTAGTGTTTCCAGTGTCTGAAGGGGATAATTCTCATTCACGTAAAAGCCTATGTGATCTGACTACTGAATTAAAGGATAGCCAAAGGAGTTTGTGTTTTATATTGACTTTTCACAAAATCTGCATTTTTCTGATGAAGAGAATGTATTGAGATCCTTGAGCTTCTCTACATGAGAGGAATGGTTATTTATTCATTGTGTACAAGGGAAAAATTTCAATACTCTATACAGTGCTACTTGTCTCTAGATCACAGTGCCAAGGAATAACTACTATCCATAGAATTTTTACCACTTTAATGATGGATGAACAGCACAATATTCTGAGTGTCATTACTACTGTAAAAGTTCTGTCTTCAAGGCCAAAACCATGGTGGAAATATAGAAAGTAAATTTCTTTAAAAATATCAATTTGACTCATTTTCAGTGAATTGATGATCTATTTTGTCACCATATAGGCACTAGCTCATTCATTTTATTTTTATTTTTATTTTTTAGAAAAAATAAAACCAAAAGCTTCAATGACTTTTCTTGAATTCTAATCACAAGCAACATTCTGAATAAGATACAGGCTGCCTTCTTAGGCATGGTGACATGCTGCAGTCTGTCTGGGCACAAAAATCACAAGCCACTCACAGCCTTGTAGATTCAAACAGCAATTCTTTTTCTCGAACTGTCACCGGCACTCTACACACACGTTCTGGGGAAAAATTCACACACTCCACCAGGCTCTGCATCCCAAATACCCTCTGAATCCCGCTAGAACGCAACAGGAACTCAAGGAGCAGGCGCCTGGAGGCAGCAGGATAGGCCCTATTCCCAGCAGGATACACCTTAAATCTGGAACCACCCTAAACCCTGATCCACCCTAAACCTGGATCCTCCCTGGTCTTTGAGCAAGGTCACCTTTCATGCAATGTCACTGCAAATGACCTGGGTCATGCCATGCGTCATTCTTACTTAGCTATGGCTCTTAGCAGTGACACAATCAATCATTCACGTTATCTTGACTTAAGTTTTCCTCACTTCTTAAGCCTTATTTGAGTAATTCCTTCTCAATAAATGATTTCAACCATAGAAGGTAAGATTTTGTTTAAAGCAGAATGGTATAACAACTAAAAACAAACAAAATATTTGCTTTCATGAACTTGAGGAAATGCATCAGTGAAGCATTTTATATAAATTAATTTCTTAAATCATCTTCAATAGGCAACCACTTCTAGATTGGCAATTAGCATGGTTGTTTGAATGAAATGATGACAGATCAATTTTGCTAATTTTTGCAAAAGTAGGTTCTGGTTGTCTTATGTTCTGTACATTTTCATCAGGTAAGAATGTAATGCTTTAGGGTTGCAAGCTAATTTAAAGTATTTCCAAGGAAATAACATGAAGTTCAGATACTCAAATTCAGTAGAAACTTTCATGATAAAGTTAATGTATTTTTGGAATGAAATTGACCAAGTTATGCTATGTACATATCTGAATATATCACAGTGCATTCCACCTTTAATGTCTATCTAAAAAGCATCAATTAGGACTGCAAATTGGTACAACCACTCTGGAAAACAGTATGGAGATTTCTCCAAGAACTAGGAATGGAACCACCATTTGATCCAGCTATCCCACTCCTCGGTTTATACACAAAGGACCTAAAATCAGCATACTATAGTGAGGCAGCCACATTAATGTTTATAGCAGCACAATTCACAGTAGCTAAGCTATGGAACCAACTTAGATGCCCAATGAATGGATAAAAAAAAATTGGTTTACATACACAATAGAATATCACTCACCCATAAAGAAGAATGGTTTTATGACATTTACCAGTAAATGGATGGATCTGGAGACTATCATGCTAAGTGAAATAAGCCAATCCAAAAAACCAAACAAACAAAAAAGCTGAATACTCTCTCTGATATGTGGATACTAACACACAACAAAGGCAGGGGAAGAGAAGGAAAAGCAGTTCAGTGAATTAGACCAAGTGAAATTAAGGAAAGGAAGAAGGGATAGGAGTAGGAAAGACAGTAGAAGAAATTGCACATAACTTTCCTATGTACATATATGAATATACCATGGTGAATATCACCATGGTATACATCCATAAGACTTAGATCCTAATTAGCATAGGATAAAGTCTATGTTTATATAAATATACCAAAATGGATTTTACTGTCATGGATGAATAAAAACAACAAATAAAATTTTAAAACAAAAATCACCAATTAAAAAAACAATAAATAAATAGAATGAAGACTAGAAGAGCAGAGGAAGGGGGGCAGAGGAAGGAAGGGGAAAAGGGAAAGGGGAAGTATTGGGGAACAAAAGAAAACAAATTACATTTTATGCATATATCATGTCGAACCCCAATATTATGCATGACATACTAATAAAAACACATAAAAATCTAAAACAGTATCATGATTCCTCATTTCTATAATCTCAAATCCCAGATCGTGGAAAGCATCATCCCCCACCCTCCAAGTTCTAGTTCTGACCTATTTTTCTACTACTATCTCCTAGCTTTTGGCAACTTAATTGTTCAGATCCACTCTGACACTTTTTTGTGTGTGTGTCACTAGCATTTCTCTCACAATTTTTTCACTCATACATATCCTATGACCTTTGAGGTTCAACTCAAGGTTCCTTTTCTCTCTAAACATTCCTATTTTTTAAATATTCCCTTTGGTATTCTTGATATAATCTGGGGATTTGAAAATCAACCTCCACAGGGAGTTGGTTAGAACCACAGAATCCTAAGACCTGCCCAGGTCTACATATCAGAACCTGCATTTTCACAAAATTCCCAAGTTTTGCATGTGAATTAACATTTAAGAGCCATTCTTTAGCACAAAGTGATCTCTTATTTATTTCAGATTTCCACAGTAGTTATTATCTATGCAGACAATGCCCAACTAACAGTGCCTGATCTTACAATTTTTTGACTATGTGATCATGCAAAAGCAGTATAATTTAGTAGAAACCTTTAGTAGAGTGACATTCAAATTTTGAATTTTGATCCTTTCCTGGGTTAGTGATCTACAGTATTATATTCTTGTGATGCTGGACAATAAGCCACAGCTTCAAGTGAACCACTTAATCATGAGGATAAATAGCGACTACTCTCCAGTGTACTTTAGTGAGCACTAATGCTCCATAGATTAAGTGTATTAAATGCATTTTCAACTTACCATATTTTCAGTTATGACAGGGCTGCATTCTGATAAACATGATTCTGTTGTAAGTTGGGAAACATCTGTGTAAGTACTTGACATCACCACAACATTAAACTACTTAGTTTTTCATGGGCATATCTTGTCTCTTTACATAGAATAAAAGTTTCTTGAAGGCAATCACCAGGCTTTATCATTTTTTTTTGTGGTGGTGGGGTATCAGGGATTGAACTCAGGCAATTGACCCAGCCCTATTGTGTATTTTATTTGGAGACAGGATCTCACTGAGTTGCTTAACACCTCGCTTTTGCTGAGGCTGGCTTTGAACTCAAGATCCTCCTACCTCAGCCTCCAGAGCCACTGGAATTAAGGTGTGTACCAACTTGTCCAGCTGGCTTTATCATTTTAATAATCTGAATGGAAGCTAATGCTTTGTTTCACATGGTGTGTTTTTAATTCAGTGTTTCAACTTGTACTGACTTCTACCACATGGTGTGTTTTCTCTTCAGATAGAAAGAATGCAAATGTAACTACCTAGTTTAGTACTTGGTACATAGTGAGTAGCCAAATAGTTGCTGAATGTATAAATTATGGAAATTAGTACTTGAAAAGTTGAACCTAGTCTTCAATTTTGATCCAGTGGTGCCTCCTTCCAGTCATGTTCTTGGGAGAACAGTCCATAATGAGAACATGAACATACTTGTCAGTCTATAGGGCTTCCAGGGACATTTACTAGAATTAAAATTGGATTATTAAAACATTGCTAATCATGTTCCTAGAATAGCTTTTGAAACTTTAGGGTCTTTGAGCTTAACTGTAATCTTTTGCCTTTCTCTGTAAATCAGTATGCTGAGATTTGTTTAACTGTCAACTCAATGTCTCACTAGTATGGTGGTTAAGAACAGGGGCTTTGGCATCAGACTTCCAATGTTTCTCATCTGAACCCACCAGTTTTTTACTTATGTGACCTTAGGTAAATTACTTTACCCCTTTGCATCTCTGATTCTATATCTAAATGTTGAAATAATAGAAATAATATTCTTTACTTTATAGGACTAATGTGAAGATTAAGTTAGCTTATAGATGTAAAGTAGTTTTCAGAGTGTCTGGAATATATTAAGTCCTAAAGGAATGGTAGCCACTGATATTGAAACAAACAAACAAATAAATAAACAAAACAAACAAAAAAATTTAAAAAAACCCATCTATGTAGCCAGGAAATCTGTGCTTCTGAAATGCCATTTTAGAATTCTCATTGCTTTCATGCAGGTAGAGTGGGGGCATTTTAGGTAGATTTGTATTCTGTTCTGTTCCTTTTTGGACTCAGTATTTACGTTTGCTTGTGGAAATGGCTTCCAGCACTGTATAAGTGTGATACCTGCTGTAAGGATATGTGTTTCTATTCATTTTTCTTTTGTCCAGTCCCTAGGTACAGGTACAATATTAAAAAACTGAGTGTTGACTCATCCCAGAGAAGACAGAAGAATCTCTGCAGGTTCAGGTACAACTGACTCAGGCAATTTAAATGACCTTCCAATAAAGGGTTGAGTAAGCAGATGTGAATTGGGTTATGTTCAGAATGCTTAAGACCATGGTCTTTGTCACAACACTAAATAAAACAAATGCCAAAGCTGACATTCTTTTTAAATGATGTGTTACTTAGATAATGTTATCCTAGTAAATAATATGGATTTGAAATTGGACATAATATAGATGATGCATTCCTGGGCAGTGAACATATGCATTACAGTTTTTCTAAAATCTTATTAGAGGTTTACAAAAAAAAAAAACACATTGTTTTTTCATCCACAATAGAGCAGTTTTTAGAATGCTATTGATTATGTAACAATTTTGCTGTCAAAAGATATAAAATGGTCACATATTCAGTTAATCAAACAGTACAATTGATTCCTTATCACACTTTATTCAAAACTGGAAACACTGGGGCTTCTTACCCTTAAGTAGCAGCCTTGGGGTTTTGCAAGCTTAGGGTGAGTTTAATTAAAGTCAAGGGAGAAAACCAATTAAACGCTGAGAAGTGCTGGCATCCCTCTTGCACTCTAAAGACAAAAATACCATTTAGAATAAGATGATGCTGTAATCTCAGTATAAATGCCATTGTCTACTTCAGCAGTTCTGGTGGCCCAGGTGTTCTGAGCACTTTGAAGAGCAACTAGCTTATGAGATTTCAATTCATAACTACATTGAATAATTTCCATCTGCTTTAAATCTCCTCTGATAAGAAGTGCTTAGAAAGGAGATTGCATAAAAATAACAAGTGACCGTACTTTAAGTCCTAGAATACACCTATATTAAAGAGTGTGTCTCCAAAGAGCACTTTTATTAGTGCACATTAAATATACAGAATAATTCCAAAGGGCATTTAGATTCAAATCCTACTTAAGTGGGTTTGGAAAGCATGGGGTTAAAATTTTCCACCACTGCTGTATACAAAAGTGATGTAAGTTATGGATAAAGGGATATGGCTTCACACAATGAAGAAGTTCATGTCATATTTATATTTTAGTGACTTTTGATGCAGTGTCATTATAGTTCCTCATCACTGTTGTGCAGTACCACCCACTGGGAAAATGGTAGAGCACAACAATGTGCTGCTATATAGCTTGTCAATCAATCACAAAACCATAGAAAGAAGTGACTACAAGCATTATTTCAACTGTAGTCCTGGGAAGCTGTTAGAGATGGGAGGGACAAAACAGTAGATGGCATACCAATTTCTGAAGCTGATTAAATGTGATTTGCTAGTATTTATTTTCTCATCTTAGCATCTGAGTTTCTTGCAAGCATTAAATCCAATGTAAAAGAAGAATATGGAGAACACATTACAAAACTCAGGACTGCTGATCTAATTGATGACAACAAATCGGTTATCTGGATAATGTAGTGTGATATTGTGGAACCCTTTGTTTTTGGTGTGCTGCCCTATGAAGTCTTTGATCTCCTGAGGTCAGTTTATTTCACCTGTGAAAGGTCTTTTGGATGTTCCTTTAGCGATACATAGTAGACCGTTATATAAAGTGCTTAGGTAAAACACATACATATTCCTTGAGCACCATTATTTTAATAGCCTTTTTAACTCTTAGGTTAATATGTGCTAAACCTCAGCAAAGGAAATGTTCTATGGTTACCGTTTATTCCAACTAGAAGTTACCCCTTGTTTGGAAAATGCTAGCAAACCTTGGTCATAATTTTAATCAATGCTATATAATATTATGGTGTTACTTGAAATAATTTTGCTAGTGACTGAATATCACAGCTCAAGTTGACTTGCAAAGTTAGTTGATAGCATATTTACAGTTTCTCAAAACAAAGACATAATTATCAATAATTTGTAAGTTATGCAAGGTAGTATAGGTGAAAATACAGTACAGGTGGTTTAGGACCACTAGACTACTGTCTGTCCCTAAACTGATTTATAGATCATACAGGCTCTTCAAATCTCTGGGTCTCAGTTTTCTATCTGTGTAAATTAGAATGACAAAATATAAATTCAATTTCAGTCCTAAGTATTCAGAAATTCTAATTTATACTTATACTTTTACTTATACTTTTTATTTGTGTTTTAGTTGTAGATGGACACAACAACTTTGTTTTGTTTATTTACTTTTATGTGGTGTTGAGGATGAACCCAGTGCCTCATACATGCTAAGCAAACTCTCTACCAACTGAGGTACTATCAGTCTAAGCCCCAGAAATTCTCTTAATCATGTCCAGTTATATAATGAAGCTACAACTGGGATTTTAACAAAATGCCTGAAAAGTGATCACCAAATATCCATAGAGGAGCCAGAAATAGAACTCTCTTTATATGGCAGTGGGAAAAATAATTTGCAAACTTGTCATTATCTCATTATTTGTTTGTAAACATGATGCATCTTGATAGTTAGCCCAATGACTCAGGAGGCACCTCCTGTCTGGCTTTCTACAAGTGACTACCACCCACATCCAATGTGTCATGAATTCCCAGTGATCCTCCAGTTCCCCTGACTATTTTGCTGTTGACTTTCCCACCCACATGCCTCAGAGACTGAAAACTGAGCTAAATTCTTAATTACCATCAGCAAAATATATATGAATATGAATAAGCCTCCTTTAGACTGCTGATTCTAAACCCAAGTAATCTGGATTCAGGTTGAAGGAAACTGAGAATATCAGTTGGAAGGAGCCAACAGAATCACTCAGTACCTCCTCAGGACACAGAAATAGTGTCTATGATACAGTACACAGGAATAGTGACTATGATAAACTGACGCTGACCTAGGCCTGGTGAGTTGTAGATCTTAGAACATTACTGATATATGATGTTTGTATATAGCTTCTATGCATATCAAGACAGTTAAGAAGAAATTCAGAACACCAACACTACACTGCCTTCTGACAATTCATAAAAAAATCACATCATAAATCACTGAAATTCAGGGCTTAACATAATACAAAATCTGTATCACCAGAATGCATCTGATTTTAATAATTTTCTTACACAAAGAAAGGCAAGCATAAAAACAAACATAATAAAATGGTCAGAACAGAGATTGACAGCACGGAAGCATGGGATGGCAGAAAATGCAAACTTTTTTGTATACCAATGTATAAAAGCTGTTTTTCCATTTCAAGACTTATAATTTAGGATACCTACTCCATGCTTGGCTTTATCATAGGCTCCATATATGACCTCAGTATGTCATTTGGCTTTTTAATTGTTGGTTTTACAGACTTGTTGGCTTAGCTGTTGTGAAGAAATCACTGTGTATCATTGTTTAAAATTCACTGTGTGTCATTGAATTTCTTCTTTTTTAATACCTTTATTTTATCTATTTATTTTTATGTGGTGCTGAGGATGGAACCCAGTGCCTCACACATGTGAGACCAGTGCTCAACCACTGAGCTACAACCCTGGCCCTGTCATTGAGTTCTTATTTAAACTTTTAGAAAAGTCCAAAAGTAGGAAAGGAAGTTAGCACTTATAAAAAGCATCTGGAAAGTCAGATTTAAAAGAAAATGATCAAAAGTTGCTAGATAAATGAATAAATGAGCTTTATTATTTGATGCAAGCTAAGTATTCATAAGCAAGTAAAACTGACTCAACAAAGCACATGGATTAAATTGCCCTTCTCCAAGATTCAAATGAAACCATCCATGGAGGTTACTTCATACCTAGAGTCATAGAATGTGCTTTCAAAGATTTTCTTTTGTTCTTACTGTAAGGGAGCAAACAAAGGTTTTGATTTATTCTTATTAAGGCAGAAAAAGGAAAGAGGTATTAGAAGAACAACAACAAGAAAAACAACAACAACCGCAAACATTTTGGCACAGAAAGCCAGTTTCTTTTCAAAAAAAAGGAGACAAAAGATAAGGGTGGGAGAGGTATAGTAGAACTAGAGCTAATATGGTGCTCCAAAACTCATTAGGTATGTAAATGAACTCAATTACTGTATTCTGTGTGAAAAACTGCAAAAGAAATGTAAATGTTTAATGCTTCTCAAACTTTAAAGCAGTTGGGAGTAGGCAAAGAAGAACAAAGATAAACAAACCCAAAACCAGAAAAATCGATGCTTGAAATTATCATATATAAGAGAAAGTTGAATTTTGGTTTAAAATACAAACATTCTGAACTTTCATCCCAATTCTTATGAAAGACAAAAAAATAAAAATTTGGAAATAAATTTTACCACTGCTAGAAAACAAATTAATTAATTGTAAGTGTAGATACAGAAACTGGCACCAAATCTTCTTTGGAGTCAACACTTATTCATTTAATAAATGTTTTGGGGACGAATATTATATGATATACTTTATGCTAGGCACTTCGGATGTGTCAGACAATAGCACCTGCAATAGAGGAAATGATAATGGGCAATAAGTAATATTTAAATTATACATTATGTTAGAAGGTGATAATGAAACTTGCAAAAAAAGAAACAGAATACATTAAGATAATAAGGAGTATGGATATTAGAACTGTAAATAAGGTTATATGTTAGTCAGCTTTCTGTTACTAAAACAAAAATCTGAGATAATCAACCTATAAAGAGAAAAGTTTTATTTTGGTTTGCAGTTTTAGAGGTTGCTCTCCATGAGTGATTGGCCTTGTTGCTTTGGACCTGTAGTAAGGCAGCATGTCATGACTAGGACTCTGTGGTGGAGCACATATATTCACCTCATGACCAGGATTTGAAAGAAAAAAAGAGAAAGAGATGGACATACCCCCAATGACTAGAAGACATCTCACTAGGCCTCACTTCTTAAAGTTTCCACCAGCTCTCAATAGTGCCATACTGAGTGAACTTTTAACCCTTAGCCTTTGGGTAATGTCTCACATCCAAACCATGGCAGGAGATTTGTGTAGGCTTGATCAAAAAATAATATTTGATCAAACACTTGAGTGAAATGACGTAGCAAGCTTATGACTATCTAAGTGTGAGCATTATATTGTCAAGGCCCTAATGTAACACCATACCTGGTAGATTTGATGAGCAACAGGAGATACGTGTAGCTGTAGCAGAGTGACTGAGGGAAAGAGTGGTAGGAGATGAGTTAAAAAGGTAAAGGAGGGAATAGTTTGTACAGGGCCTTGTAGATTACTGTAAGTAGTTTGCATTTTACACTCAGCAAAACGGAGAGCCATTAAAAGGTTTTTGGCAGACAAGTGACATAATATGATTTTTAAAGGTCATATTTAGTCTAAAAATAGACTGTAGTAGAAAAAGGAATAGAAACAGGTTAGGATAATATTTCAATTTTTCAAGTGAGAGGTGACAATGACTTGAACCAGGGAAGCAGTAGTAGAGAGAGTACAAAGTGTTCAGAATTCGGATATGTCATGAAAAGAGACACAGATGAAAGAATGGATACAGGTTATAAGAGAAAAAGAGAAATCAAGGATGGCTTCGTGATTTGGTGCCTAAGTCACTAGAAGAATGGGGTTTTTGTTTTCTAAGAGAAGACTATGGGAGAAACAAGTTTGCAGAACAAAGTAAAGAACTTCATTTTAGACATGTAAGGTTTTGAAATGCCTATTAGATATCAAGTGGAGGTATTGGAAGGAAGCTACATAAAAATCAGTACAGAAATCCATAGGAACTACTGATAGAAATACAACTTTGTAATTTAACAGCATAGAGATGATTTTTACGTCCATGAGACTGGAAGACATCACCTAAAGAATGAGCATAGGTAAGGGGAGAAAAAACTGCAATACCAAGCCCTGGAATACTCCAACATTACTAGGTTGGAGACAAGAGGGGTAAACAACAGATGCTGAAAGAAGTATAAAGTGAGGTAAGAGGAAAATGAGAAAAGTGTGGTATTGTAAAATCCAAGTGAACAAAACCTTTTAAGTGGGTCAGCTGATGCTGGTTAGGGGTTTCTAAGGCTTAGCCCTCTTGATATATTGGCCTACAATACTCTTTGTTTGGTGATAGATGCAGTCCTGTGCTTTCTAGAAAATTTAGTAATATCCACATCCCTGGATTATACTTCTTATATACCAGTAAGGTTTTGCCCCCCCCCACAAAGTTGTGGCAATCAAAATATTTCCAGACATTGCTAATGTTCACCTAGTAGCATAAAATCACCCCAGTTTGATCTAGTATGTTGGATCAACTAAACTGAAGACTGACTAGTAAATTGTCAACTGTAATTAGTGATGATATTGAGAAGAGCAATTTCAGCACAAACGCAGGCAAGGAAAGCTGAAGTAGTGTGTTTTTAAGGCAATGGAAGAAGAGGAATTGGATATAGCCATGTATAAACAAATGTTTAAATTTTATGGAAAGGAATAGGAAATGGGCATAATCAATGGGAGAGATGAGGACTAAAGTGTTCATGTTTTTTTTTAATATAGGAGAAATAATAGTATGCTTCTATGCTGATGGAATGATCTGAGAAAGGAAACAATAATGTAGAAGAAAATTGTTGAAAGGACGCCCTTGAGTAGTAGAGAGAGCATGGGATCTGGCACACAAGAGAATGGATGGACTTTAGATGCAGCATGGGTATTTCATCTATGATAGCAGAGAATATGGTTGCAGATATGAGTAAAAGAATAGATATGGTTTGGGTGGGACCTGTGGAAATTCTTTTCTGATTGTTTCACTTCTTAATGATGAAGAAACAAAGTTATTAGTTCTTATGAGGATGAGTATTGAAGTGTTGGAAGCTTAAGAATAAAAAAAATAGGAGATATTTTCAAAGAGAATAGACAAATAAGTAAAAAAGTTTATTATGATTACCAGGCATCACTAAATGTGCACTTGGGATTCACGCTCATGAATTTAAATTGAGCTAGTTGGTGTGATTAAATATGTTTCTTTATCCATAATCAGCTATAAAGGTACAGACACAAAATAGACAATGTGTTGGTATGTTAGTCAGCTCAATCCATGGTAACAAACTACTGTAGACTGCTTGGCCGAAACAGGAGCAATTTATTGCCTCACAATTCTGGATGCTGGTGGGCCCAGATAAAAATCTAGCAGGATATGATTTCTGGTTTCTGGTGTACTCCTGACTTGTAGATGACCACTTTTTCCTCACATAGCCTTTCCTCTGAGTGAGATATTTCTCCACTTTTTATAAAGCCCCAGGCCTAATGGAGTATGACATAGTTTAACCTTAAGTACTTCTCCAAGTATAGCCACCCTGGGCTTAGGGATTCAATATATGAATTTGAGGTGGCACACTGTTCAGATATTAACAGTTGGACACAGGTAGAGTTGTATTTTTGCCAAAAGAGTATAAGAACATTAGAGGGGGGCAGGGAATGTTACTGTATACTATATATGAGTCAATGATTATATTGATTTATCAAGGAATTAAAATTGGTTAGTGGACAGATAAATTGAAAAAAAGGGGCACAAAACAGATAGAAGGACCAGTGTCTTGGAAACATCAGTTCAAATATTATTGAAGTTAAGGTATTTTATAGGGTAAGATTAAAATCCAGGAAGCATTGGTTAGCAAACAGAATATTGAAACTGAGATTCTAGGGACCTGTTTCTTTTTTAATATATTTTTTTAGTTGTTGTTAGACCTTTATTTAATGTGGTTAAGTAAAGTTTTAGTTAATCTTTCTGTGCCTACTCCTTATATGTGGTGCTGAGAATTGAACCCAGTGGCCCACACATGCTAGGCAAGTGCTCTACCACTGAGCTACAACCGCAGCCCTGGGAACCTGTTTTTATTGGCAGTGATAATGTCTGGATTATGACCTTGCAGAGCACGCTATAACGTGTTGCTTCAAACATTTATTCGGAACTAGGACATTCATTTTCCTAGCTTCTGGGAGTATTTTCTGTTGAAAGCTCAGACTACTGAGTATCATCCCAGGCATTGTTCCCCATTTCAGGCAGCTGCCTTGACAAAGTTAATGTGCCTACCTGGGTGAAGCCTCCATCCGATGATGGTTCAGTTTAAAACTCTCAAGAGGCCTCAGCTTCAGAGCTCCCTGTTCGATCAAATGAGACCATTATTCTTACTGCTCTGTAGTTAATCTTTCTGTGCCTACTCCTACCTCTTTTACCTCTTCATAGATATTATTTCTGAGAGCATTCCTCAATAAACTTCCTGCATGCTAATATATACATTTCAATGTCAATTTTTTTTCACAGAACTGGACCTTAGATAATTGGTGCAAGGGAAGCTCTGAGATAGGGGACCTTAAAATGGGATATTGGAGCTTCATCAATCATCAACAGGTTGGAAATGAGAACACACATTAGTGGTAAATGGACTATGGGTGTTCTTCAGTATGTTATAGCAATGTGATTATAATTCTAAGGATGGAAAAGAATGTACCAACAGTGACTATATCTCAGTAGTTTGAGAGGATCAAAACAAGTAATAATGATAAGCAGTCAAAAGGACAATGGATAGCTGTTGCTGAGTATGATAAATGCATTGGAGTAACAATGAAAGGTTGAGGGTAATTAATCACCAATTTAAGGTGAAGTGTGAAAGAGGATCTTGGAAGTATTTAAAGAGATTTTTATTTTCTTCAACCAGAGAATCAGGTCCGGGACTGAATTTTAAGGTCAGGACAGGTGGGGGGGGGTTCATGTCTCTCACAAGTTTTTTACACAAAACTAGCAGCCCTGGTTGAAAAGGAGAAGATATCTGAGATATGTGAGATGGAGACATTTGGTTCACACCTTTGATTTATACAACATAGATAAAGGAATATTGAAAACATTATGATAATTGGAAGAGGTCAAACACTAAAGACCTCATATTGTATGGTCCCTAATCATAGGAAGAGGAAGCTGATAGTTAAAGGGTGTGGGATTTCTTTTTAATTGATAATGATATTCTAAAACAGACAGTGTAGTGGTTGCACATACCCATGCACATATCCCTGTGTGGAGGGATTTGTGTGGTATGTGAATTATATCTCAATAAAGCTGTTTTTAAAAAATCTTGAATTTCCTATTTCCACTTAAACCTTTGGGTTTGCAGAACTGACATACTTCTCCCTGTTAAAGCTGGTATTGTTATCTTGAGTGCTAATAATGCTGAGGGTATTTTTGCAAGAAAACCTGTACCTCTTCATGTTCTATCCTCAGCTCTCCTCCTGGTCACCAAACCAATACTTACTTAAGAATTATATTGGGCTGGGGATGTGGCTCAAGCGGTAGTGCGCTCCCCTGGCATGCGTGCGGCCCGGGTTCGATCCTCAGCACCACATACAAACAAAAGATGTTGTGTCCGCCAAAAAACTAAAATTAAATATTAAAAAAAATTCTATCTCTCTCTCTCCTTAAAAAAAAAAGAATTATATCATGCATAAGCTGAATGAGAAAATGTTGGACATGCGTAGGCAGGAAAAGGACTAAGCCAAAGATCTTAAAAACATACCCAGTATGTCCCAGAAGAATCTGGGACAGTATATATGGAAGTAGATTTTGAGGGTGATGGATCAAGGAGGGGTGTGGGAAAAGTGAAGTTAGATAAGTGATAATTTATCAATATGGATGCATTCTTTTCAAATATATATATTTTAAACACCTTGTTAATGCCCCTAGATGATGGTGCTAATAAAATGTTAGGATTGTATTTGGAAGTTTGGATAAAATGATTGCCCAAAGTAAGTGAGGTATAAATTTAAGAATTTCCAAAGAAGACAATGGGAGAAGAAATCAAAATGCTTAGTAAAGTGGACATGCTAGAGTGGATATATTATGTGTGACCAGAAAATGTAACAGTGTCAATGTTGATCCAGCAATGTTTGGATGACAACTCATTTATGAAAATGATAAGGAATGTGTTGTTGAGACCAGAACTATCATTATTGAGTATAGTTGTGGCCAGCATCTTGTAGACAAGGTCTAATGGTAAGACACACTGTTGTGGAACTGAGTTTTCTGAAAACAATGGGAGATTATGGGATTTTGAAATAATATATGACAGGTTGTTTTGCTTACTATTTGAAGCTACATGGGCACAATTATTATAAAAAGAGATAGAACTGGAGATTTGGTAGGAAATCTGATCTAGAAAGCTCAAAGAGCTGATTAATGGAACACTGTTCTTTTAAGGGTAAAATAGATGGACAGGCAGTAATGAGAGCATCAGTTGATGTTGCTTGTCATTATTTTAGATTGAACTTCATAGAAGCAGAACCTGTAATCAGAATTCTTTTCCAAA
The DNA here is from genome assembly GCF_045843805.1 of Urocitellus parryii. NCBI lineage: Eukaryota > Metazoa > Chordata > Mammalia > Rodentia > Sciuridae > Urocitellus > Urocitellus parryii. The sequence goes on from NC_135547.1 coordinate 56,475,321, forward strand.
TACTTCAGTAAGGGAAGACTCTCCAAGGGGTCTGTAGAAAAAGTAAGGGAATTGGGTTAGGGCAGCCAGGAGGGCAGCTGAGACAAAAATATAGTTTCAGATGGACCCCAGCTCTATCTATTTTTTTAAAGAAAATTATCATACATAACAGTGGGATTCACTGTGATATATTTGTATATGTACATAGTATAATTTGATTAATTTCGTTCCTCAGTGTCTGCATTTGCCCATTCTTCCTCCTTCCCCCTATTTTTCTCTACCTTATTATTTTCCCTTCCATTTTCATGAGATTCCCTTTTTCTTTTCTAACTCTCACAAATGAGAGAAAACATACAACCCATCAACTTTCTTAGTCTGGTTAATTTCATTTAACATGATGCTCTCCAGTTTCATACATTTTCCTGAAGAAAAAATGACATAATTTTATTCTTTTTTATGGCTGACTAAAATACCATGGTGTGTATATATCACATTTCCTTTATCCATCATCTGTTGACAGACATCTAGGCTGGTTCCATAACTTGGCTATTATGAACTGTTCTACTATAAACATTGGAATGCAAGTTTCTCTATGGTGCACTGAGTTTGATTCCTTTAGAGAAATACTGATAAATGATATAGTTGGGTCATATGGTGGTGCCATTCCTAATCTTTTGAGGAACCTTCATGTTAATTTCCTAGCTTTATCTTGATGTGAACTATAAATTGAGCAGTGTGCTGGAGCAGGCTTATAAGAGCAGTTTGTGCACATTTCTCCCTGATTCTGAGTTTAATGATGCCAAATTGATATAATGACATGAGCTATAGGGTAGAAATTATACTACAGACATCAGCACTGTTATGATCTTGTGATACAATAAGAAATATTTGGTCTCTGCCCTCTGGTTTATGCTATAGAACTCCTAAAACCCTTGTGAATAGAGGTGCTATTCTAGAATCTTTTATAGTAACATTTGGACTTTGATTCTCAGTTCCTGACATAGAACTCCTAAGATCTTTGTAATTTCCTGAGTGGTAAGAGCACCTAACACAGATCTCCTAAATACCTTGTTATTTTTTCCGTGTCTTGACATGACAACTCTTTGTGATTCCTTGAATAACCTCAGCATGGAGGCTCAATGCCAGGGAAACCAATAATGTGATTAAAGGTTGTAGAAGTCCAAACTTTCTGCCCCACCCCTGGCCTTCACAGAGGGAAGAAGACTGAAGGTTGAGTTGATCACCAGGGGCCAATGATGCAATCAACCATGCTTATAAAAATTAAATTTTCATAAAAAACAAAAGAATGTGGCTCAGGGATCTTTCCAACAGCTGAATATTTGGAGATGCTTAGGAAGTATTCTACCCAGAGAGGTCATGGGAGCTCCATGCCTTTTCTCTTATACATTGACTTATGCATTTTTTCTATCTGGATGTTCTTCTCCTTTATAATTAATGGATAAATATAAGTAAAGTGTTTCAATGAGTTCTGTGAGCCATTCTAGCAAATGTATCAGATCTGAAATGTAGCTCATGGAACTAACATTACAGCTTTTTATTCCAAACTACACATCATGACCTAGGATTTAGGATTGTCATCTTAAGTGGGGACAAATCTTATGAATCTGACCTTTCAACCATGGGGTCAGATGCTGTCTCCAGGTAGATAGTGTCTAAATGGGATTAAGTAGTAGGATATCAAGCTGCTATCTACTGCAGACTTGCTTGATATTTGAGGAAAAACTCCATGTCTGATGTTGGAAGTGTTGTTTTGAGTAAATTGAGAATAAGACAAGGAAAAACAGGTTTTTTCCTACTTCAAGTAATCACAAATCAGGACAGTTTTCTAATGCATCATTTAAGTGGGGAATGAACTGCATAAATTTCACCAGAGATCAGTTGATCCGTCATTGGCTGCAGGCTACCACCTAGGTTGGCAAAAGGGGATAACCTCCTTGGTAAAGAGTTTTTCCTGCCCTAGAATATTCCTCAGAGATGATTGCCACTATGAGTAGAAAGTAACCAGTAATCATAGCAGCCAGAAAATGGCAATGGGGATATGGGTGAGCCATTAATAGCATCCTACTCTGCTCACCTACCATTTGTGAGGACACATGGGCTAAAAAGTCCTTCAAAGATAGGTAGGCAGAAATGATTCACATAGCTGTGGGAGAAAATTCATAAAGGTCAGGTGCTTTCCCAAAAAGATGGGAAGGTGAGAACACACTCCCACAAGTCATATGCAGATACCTCTTGTACATCACTTCAAATTCTCTCAGATTCACCTCATTCCAGCCTCTCTCAGAATAGCCAGTTCAAGGTCTAGCATCTTGAGTCTCTTGGTTTCTATCCCAAAGCTTCTCTGATGCTGAAGCATGAGGCTCCCATTGAAATCCATTCACTTCCAAGCTTGCAACATCTAGTTGTTGGGGAGATACAACTCCCAACTTACGAGAGAAAAGTGCTTGTTCCTTTCTTTCCCAAGGTAAATGATTCTGAGATGCATTTCACAAGGCTCTTCACTCTTCAAAAGTTTTCTTTAAGATCAAGCTCTTAACCCTGTGATGGTGTGAGACACACCATAAAATTAAAAAAAAAAATTCCAACACTTGAGCTGCAAGGTAATGGGTTCTGTACTCAGGTAGTTGCAATGGGGAGGTAAAGAAAATGCTTCTGGATTTCCAGTTTTCCCAGCACCATTTGTTGAAGATGCTATCCTTCCTCCATTGCATGCTTTTAGCCCCTATATCAAAAATAAGATAGTTGTAGTTTTGTGGATTGGTTACTGTGTCCTCTATTCTGTACCATTGGTCCACCCGCCTGTTTTGGTACCAGTACCATGCTGTTTTTGTTACTATTGCTCTGTAGTATAGTTTGAAGTCTGGTATCGCTATACCGCCTGATTCACACTTCCTGCTTAGTATTGTTTTTGCTATTCTGGGTCTTTTATTATTCCATATGAATTTCATGATTCTTTTATCGATTTCTATAAGATATGCTGTTGGGATTTTGATTGGCATTGCATTGAACTTATATAGGACTTTTGGTAATATCGCCATTTTGATGATGTTATTTCTGCCTATCCATGAGCAGGGTATATTTTTCCATCTTCTAAGGTCTTCTTCTATGTCTTTCTTTAGGGTTCTGTAATTTTCATTGTATAAATCTTTCACCTCTTTTGTTAGGTTGATTCCCAAGTATTTTATTTTTTTGGGGGATATTGTGAATGGAGTAGTTGTCCTCATTTCCGTTTCAGAGGATTTGTCGCTCATATACAGGAATGCCTTTGATTTATGCGTGTTGATCTTATATCCTGCCACTTTGCTGAATTCATTTATTAGCTCTAATAGCTTCTTTGTGGACCCTTTTGGGTCTGCTAGGTATAGAATCATATCATCTGCAAATAGTGATAATTTAAGTTCTTCTTTTCCTATTTTTATGCCTTTAATTTCTTTCGTCTGCCTAATTGCTCTGGCCAGTGTTTCGAGGACTATGTTGAACAGAAGTGGTGAGAGAGGGCATCCCTGTCATGTACCAGATCTTAGAGGGAATGCCTTCAATTTTTCTCCATTCAGAATGATGCTGGCCTGTGGCTTATCATAGATTGCTTTTACAATGTTGAGGTATGATCCAGTTATCCCTAATTTTTCTAGAGTTTTGAACATAAAGGGATGCTGTACTTTGTCGAAAGCTTTTTCTGCATCTATCGAGATGATCATATGGTTCTTGTTTTTAAGTCTATTGATGTGGTGGATAACATTTATTGATTTCCGTATATTGAACCAACCTTGCATACCAGGGATGAATCCTACTTGATCATGGTGTATAATTTTTTTGATATGTATTTGAATCCGATTCGCCAGAATTTTATTGAGGATTTTTGCATCAAGGTTCATTAGAGATATTGGTCTGTAGTTTTCTTTCTTTGAAGTGTCTTTGTCTGGTTTCGGAATCAGGGTGATGTTGGCCTCGTAGAATGAATTTGGAAGTTCTCCCTCTTTTTCTATTTCCTGAAATAGCTTGAAAAGTATTGGTGTTAGTTCCTCTTTAAAGGTTTTGTAAAACTCTGCTGTATACCCATCCGGTCCTGGGCTTTTCTTAGTTGGTAGTCTTTTGATGGTTTCTTCTATTTCCTCTATTGTTATTGGTCTGTTTAGGTTGTCTATATCCTCCTGGCTCAATCTGGGCAGATCATAAGACTCAAGGAATTTATCTATGCCTTCACTATCTTCTATTTTATTGGAGTATAAGGATTCAAAGTACTTTCTTATTATCTTCTGTATTTCTGAAGTGTCTGTTGTGATATTGCCTTTTTCATCCTGTATGCTAGTAATTTGGGTTCTCTCTCTTCTTCTCTTCGTTAGCATGGCTAAGGGTCTGAAATCCATTTGCACCAAAATGAATCTGAATCCCTATCTCTCGCCGTGCACAAAAGTTAACTCAAAATGGATCAAGGAGCTTGATATTAAATCAGAGACATGGCATCTGATAGAAGAAAAAGTTGGTTATGATCTACACGCTGTGGGATCGGGCTCCAAATTCCTCAATAGGACACCCATAGCGCTAGAGTTCACAAATAGAATCAACAAATGGGACTTACTCAAACTAAAAAGTTTTTTCTCAGCAAAAGAAACAATAAGAGAGATAAACAGGGAGCCTACATCCTGGGAACAAATCTTTACTCCACACACTTCAGATAGAGCCCTAATAACCAGAATATATAAAGAACTCAAAAAATTAGACAATAAGATAACAAATAACCCAATCAATAAATGGGCCAAGGACCTGAACAGACACTTCTCAGAGGAGGACATACAATCAATCAACACGTACATGAAAAAATGCTCACCATTGCTAGCAGTCAGAGAAATGCAAATCAAAACTACCCTAAGATACCATCTCACTCCAGTAAGACTGGCAGCCATTAGGAAGTCAAACAACATTAAGTGCTGGAGAGGATGCGGGGAAAAGGGCACTCTTGTTCATTGCTGGTGGGACTGCAAATTGGTGCAGCCAATTTGGAAAGCAGTATGGAGATTTCTCGGAAAGCTGGGAATGGAACCACCATTCGACCCAGCTATTCCCCTTCTCGGTCTATTCCCTAAAGCCCTAACAAGAGCATGCTACAGGGACACTGCTACATCGATGTTCATAGCAGCTCAATTCACGATAGCAAGACTGTGGAACCAGCCTAGATGCCCTTCAATAGATGAATGGTTAAAAAAATGTGGCATTTATATACTATGGAGTATTATTCTGCATTAAAAAATGACAAAATCATAGAATTTGGAGGGAAATGGATGGCATTAGAGCAGATTATGCTAAGTGAAGCTAGTCAATCTTTAAAAAACAAATACCAAATGACTCCTTTGATATAAGGGGAGTAAACAAGGACAGGGTAGGGACGAAGAGCTTGAGAAGAAGATTTACATTAAACAGGGATGAGAGGTGGGAGGGAAAGGGAGTGAGAAGGGAAATTGCATGGAAATGGAAGGCGATCCTCAGGGATATACAAAATGTCATACAAGAGGAAAGGAGGGGTAAGACAAGATAATACAAATGGAAGAAATGATTTACAGTAGAAGGGGTAGAGAGAGAAAAGGGGAGGGGAGGGGAGGGGAGGGGGGATAGTAGAGAATAGGACAGACAGCAGAATACATCAGACACTAGAAAGGCAATATGTCAATCAATGGAAGGGATACTGATGTGATACAGCAATTTGTATACGGGGTAAAAGGGGGAGTTCATAATCCACGTGAATCAAACCGTGTAATATGATGTATTAAGAACTATGTAATGTTATGAACGACCAACAATAAAAAAAATACTAGGCAAGCACTCTTAGATTAACAACCAAGACCCTGCCTGAGTTAAGTCTGTCCCACCTCTCTTGACCCCATTTTTTATCAAGCTCCCCTTTATTTTCTATTCCCTAGAAACACCACCTCTTAATTCCATGGATATACCATGTTTCCTGTCCTAAGTCTTTTCTCTCTGTACCAAGAACCCTACTCACTACACTATTCTCACTCTCCTATGTCTCATTGATTTATACATATCTATTAAATTTTGGATTTTAACTAACACAGAAAACTTTGACATCACAGCCTCCCCACTTCATGTGTGCTCATACATAATATTTTTTCTTGTCAATAAGCAAGTTAACATTTATTTACATGAATATTACATTAATATCTGCCTCCCATGCTAAATTGCAATCTCCTTGAGAGTGAATATAATGCTTGTGCTTATTAATATGTCTGCAACCTTTAACACAATGTCAGGTGACAGGAAGGAAGGTTCTCAATAAATAAATTTGTTAAATGCAAGGCAAATGAACATCAATCAGGTGTTCATTTAGCAATACCCACACTGTACTACCCAAATTTCTCTTCTTAGAGATGCTTGTAACCACTTGGCATGGTGGTGCATGCCTGCAATCCCAGCACCTCTGGAGGCTGAGGTAGGAGGATTGCAATTTCAAAGCCAATTTCATGAAAAGTGAGGCAATAAGCAACTCAGTGAGAACCTGTCTCTAAATAAAATACATAATAGGGCTGGGGATGTGGCTCAGTGGTCTAGTGACCTTGAGTTCAATTCCCCCAAAAAAGACTGGAGATGTGAGTCAGTGTTAAGCAACCCTGAGTTCAATTTCCCATCCAAAAACAAACAAACAAAAATTCTAGTAACCTTGTTGCTAAATCTGATATGCATTTTAAATTTTTATTTCATTTGGGTGCTCAGCAGTACATGAGATTTCTTTTGAACCAGTGCTTCCTGGAAGATTTTCTTCTGTGCTCTCCAAGACAATAAATGCCACGCATGTCTGTTTATTCATTCTCAGGAACTTTGGCTTCTCTCATCTGTTAATTACTTGAATGCTAATAGTTCACAAAAATCTTTTCTTCACCGTTCAACTATTAATTTATATTTTCTCTTAGTTTGATCATCTACTCTCACTATTGCCATAAATATATTTTTCTGATAACTATGGTATCTACATCTATGGCCCAGATGTCTTCTCTGACCATTGGATGTGTATGTCCTAGGATCTATTATATGACTTTACATGAATATATTGCAAGCACCTTTAACATCATGTTTAACATTGTTCTCTTTGTCTCCCAAACTGAAATCTGCTCTTCAGTATTAGTATCCCTATCTCAAGAAATGATACCATCCTCCACCCAATTTATTAAATTAGAAAACTGGTAGTCTTATATGGTTTCCTCCATTTACTCTTTTGACACATCAAGTTAGTATTGAAAGCCTGTATCTATCTATTGAATTCCTGGTTGACCTCATTTTTTCTCTCCATCTCTACTACCATTAACTTAGTTTAGGCCACAGAATCCTTAACAAGATATACTAAACAATTGTCATAACTGTTCTTCCTGGCTCCAATTTTATTCTCTTTAATCTACTCTTTTCTTTGTAGTTAAAGTCATGTTATTAAACTAAACATTTTCTAATGATATTCTCCTTTTAGATAGGTTTTTTTCACTGGTCTTAGGATAACGTTATAACTCTTTGTAGAATTTATAAGACCTTTCATATTTACTTAACTACCAATCTTTCCTTCATCTATTGTCTATCTTCTAGAGATGATGAGCTTGTGTTCCATCTGCTAACATGCCACACATTGTCTCATTTCAAGATCTTCACTCCTGAGTTTTTCTTTCTCTGACTATAATACCACCCACCCAGTCTTCACCTAGCTCATTCCTACTCATTGTTCACATATAAATTAAAAAATAACTTTTTCTGGAGAGTTTTCCCTGACCCCCACTGTCATTCTAGATGAGGTTATACTCCCATAACTTGCTGTATTTCTCCTCTATTATCACCTATTATACTTTGCTATAATTATATATGTTTATTCATCTGTCTTTCCCAATATATTAAGTTTGGTAATGGCAGAAATTACATGCATTTTACAATTCTTATATGCTCAGCATTCCAGAATAGATCCCAAGCAAAATGAAGATACAAAATACATAGTGACTGCCTGAAGGAAATTTTCCCAATTTAATTTTTTTCAGTGTTAAAGATTGAATATAGGACCTCACACATGCTAGGCAAACACTGTACCACTGATCTGTACTCCAAGCTTCCGATTTAATATTTTTATGAGTCTGTTTTAGAATAGTAAAGAAAATTATGATTATAGAGATAAATTTTGCAAGTATTTTTATCTTTTGGTATTAACTATACAATATTTAGGTAACAAGGTTAGGAACCAGATTTTCAAAGCTTCTATTATAGAACTATATTCATGAAGGTAGTTAAATGCTTTGTGATCTTGAACCAAAATCTATTTTGGGGAGACATTCATTTCTCTATCTAAAAAAAAGTCATCAAATTGGATTATCTCTAATGTTCCACCTGACTTATGTTTATATCAAATGTTGGTACTCTTCAAAAACATTTATAACTATGAAAAACATTACTGAGTTTTTATAATGGTGTAATAGAGTTTTGTAGTGGGGGGATTGATAGGAGTTTAATTATTCTGATAAACCAAGAGTGCTCTATTTAAAAAATTGTACAAAGAATTTAACTTGATGATACACAAAATGACAGAAGAAGCCTAGTCAGGTGATTATAAGTCAGATTTCTGCACCATAAACCACAGGTGCTGAGAAGCAACTCTAATAAAGAGAAGGTAGGAGGACACAAATTTAGTAGCCGTGGAACTAAATAATGCAAAGATAGCTAAATTGGAGAATGATAAATGATGTCAAAGCGGTAGAAATCAAGAAAACGGGTATTGATACACAGCTGTGGCTTCTGTTTAAAAATGACTGGCTGTATCCTGAAGCTGTTGAGGCATAGGAAGCATAAAACTTCTCTCACTGAGGCAATATATCAGCTGCCCAAACCTCCTCCTCATCAGTCAAGCTTGTTGGCCTTTGACTCCACACAATCTTTGTGACACTGTTATCAATGATACTTCAGAAACATCTGCTCCAGAGCTGTCTGTTACTGCCATGGCAGACAGAAAATCTAATGACACCAAAAAAGAATGACAGGAGGCCCATTAACGTGTAGTGGTGGTATGAAACAACACAATAACCACTATCAGGACTAGACAAATGCATCAGAATTTCAATGTCTAGTTAACTTACTAGCACACATTTGGAAAGACTTCAGTATTAATGATGTCATTGACAAATAAGAAGTCAATGAATGACTTAAATTATTACCTTACACAAAGTATATGATGCTGTCTGTACATCAAAGTAAGATTAAATTGAAGATGATTATGGGACATTTGTGGTACAATTTCATATTTTAAATTTGTATATCTTATTTATTTATTTGTTTGCTTATTTATTTATTGGTACTGGATATTGAACCCAGGGATGCTTAACCACTGAGTCACACCTCCAGCCTTTTTTTATATGTTATTTTGAGACAGGGCCTCACTATATTGCTTGGGTCCTCACTAGGTTGTTGAGGCTGGCTTTGAATTTGTAATCTTCCTGCATCAGCCTCCTGAGCTGCTGAGATTACAGATCTGTGCTACCACCCCTGGCTGTACAGCATATTGAAAGTAGCAGTCTATATCTGGTCCTCTTTAGACCTGAATTCATTTATCCATCCATTCAGTCAGTCAGTCACTGCTTCATTTATTTGATAAATATTTGAGTTCCTAGTCTTCTTGCTCTAAAAATATATGCAAAAATAAAGAAGATAAAATCTTGCATTCATGGGGTTTATAATCTGGTGATGCCCGAAAAATAGAAACAAGTAAGATATATAATGATAAGTATTATGAAGAAAGAAAAAGCAGGGAACAGTACTTTGACCAGAGAGGAATCTGCAATTTAAATGAAGAGTTCAGAGAACACTTCTCTAATAATGTGACACTTGACTAGAAAAGAGGTGAGATAAAGAAAAGAAATATGGAGAAGAATTTCTGAGGCAGAGAAAATAGTAATGAGGCAGAATTGTGTCTATAGATTAGAGCAAGAATGGAGAGGCCAGTGAGGCTTGAGAAAGGGAAAATGAAACAGGATTCCATCCTAACTCTCATAAACTACTTTCGTTCTCTACCATGAGACTTTGCTAGCTAATAATGATGTTTGAAATATAATAGACCCTAAAATAAAATTCCCAAAATCTCTCTTCCAGATGCTTTCTGGTGAAGGCAAGTATTCCGGGATGCTGCTGGGCATGAACTCGAAGATAAGAGCTACTGAGCGAAGAAGCAAGTTCAGTTCACAATTGCTGAGTCCCTATGTGAGCAAATCTAGAGTTGTCCCAGTTTCTCTCTTGTCTCTTTTTCCTTGCTTCTGTTGAATTGATTCGAAAGACTCAATCAGAAGTGTGGGAACTGATATCAGTAGCAAGCTGGTGCAGAGGTCTGACATAGAAAGAATTATTCTGGCTGCCAACCTTTTTAAAAGAAAGGAACTGTGTTTTGGTTCCACAGAGATAAGAGACCTCTGGTGCAAACCTAAGTAGAGGAGATAGAGAGTGGGAGGTGAAGGGGAAAAGGGCAGGCTAATTTGGAAGGAGGATAATGTTCCTTTGGAAATCCAAAGACTGGAAAAATTAAAATCTCTTCCTTCCTCAAATGTATTGGCAGTTGTGGAAATTCAAGGTCACTGTTGGCTCATTCATTTCTTCTTGTCTGTTTCTTTGGATTTTTATCTTCTGACTAAATGCCTGATCTCATAACACTACTTACTTATTCTTTTTTTTAATTGGAAAAATGTATATTAAATGAACCTTCTAAAAGTATATAAAAGAAAAAATAACATCAGGGAGAAAACTAAAATGTCAGCCATTTAAAACTATATTGACAAAACTTATATTCCATTCAAGCATTTTGAGGTTAAGATTTTCTATTTATTGTTCACTTTTCATTATGAAAAACACTCTTAGGAAAAAGAACCATTTGGGAAACCAAACTTCATTCTCCCTCATACTAAATCATATTTTCAACCCTCTAGAATCTCTGCAGCCCTCTGCCCCCATCCCCTTTAGCTTTTCATAATGCTGCTTCTTGAAAATGGAAAAACATAACACCAAGTGTTCATTTTTTTCTGAAAATATGTCTTCCTCATTTTAACTGAAAATTGTTTTTTGAAGGCCTGGAGGATGCTGCATCAGCAATCAAAGAATCAAGAGTGTTAGAAAAACATTTTGTGAAGTACAGTACCAAGTAAAGTGAACACTCAGCAAGCACGTTCTTGCTTTTGTGTGTCACAGTTTGCCAGCTTGTTATGCACAAATGTGATTCATGTGACTTTCTCATAGTCTGTATATGTTTGCAGCAGTATCGCTGGCATTCTAAGATAGGGAGTGCTACCTATTTTAGGCATAGAAAAACAAACTAACACATTTGCCTTTGAAAATGCATGAAAAAGCTATGTGTTCTAGTCAACATATGACGATTTGTTTTTTTCTAAAGTGGATTTTATTCCATTTGATGATTATGGGGCCAGCTATTCATTAAGTTTCCAAAATATGCATCCATGCATGAAATATTTCTATCCACTTTTAATTCATTTTCTTTATGGGATAAGAATGTTCAAGTGATTTGACTGTGGGCAAAGTTTTATAACTTGTAGACATATCAACATTTTCATTTACACATCTGTTAAAGAGACAAATGAGAAATGAAAAAAAAATACAGACAATTGAGCAGTAGATAAGGGGATAAGGGAATATTTACCCTCTTGTTTTTTTTTTTTTTTTTACTTTGTAGCCTATTAATTTTAGGTGATTGTTTCCTATGTATAACTTGTTAATTCAAGAATTTTGGACAAATAGGAATGTTGTGAGCATATTTCTGTGACAATCTTTAAAAAGTGACTGAACAAATCTAGGTGAAAAATTATGTGGATATGTATAGTAACAATATGTCTTGCTTGCAAAATTTTATTGGAAATTAGATCCATTTTAATATAGGCTACTATAAAAACCTCACAGTAAAACCTCAGACTTGTGTGTCCAACTCTTTAGCATTTTAACTTATATATTTCACAAAACACTACAAATTCATCAAGGACAAAAATGAACAAATCAATACCTACCTCAAAAATCATACTCTTCTTATACTTTATGTATAAGTATATTCAATTATCTAAGCAAGAAATCTGGGAGTCATCCTTCACTCCTCTCTTTGCCCTCATAAAGGTCTAGTGTATTTCACCTTTAAAAGGTCTCTTGAATCTCTCAAGTATGTCTGCTTATGCTTTTAAAAATATTTTTATTTGTAAATGGACATCATAACTTTATTTATATGCAGTGCCAAGAATCAAACTGAGTGCCTCACATGTGCTACGCAAGTGCTCTACCACTGAGCCAGAACCCCAGCTCTGTCTGCTTATCTTTATTCAACTGATATACCCTTAAACCTATCTGTCAAGATTCCTTACCTAAACTGCTGAAATATTCTTCTAACTGGTTATCTCTTTTTATTCACAATGACTTTTAAAAATGCATTTTATCATATCATTCTGTTTCTTAAAAACTATAATTGCTTTCCATTGTTCTTAGGATGAAAACTAAAATCTTTTGTATGGTCCTTATGAATTTGTTTCACATAATACTCCATTCACTCAGAATTGCAGATACAGGGACCTTTGAGTTCTTGCAATGAATTCTGTTCCTCCCCACCTCAGTACCTGCCCAAATGCTATTCCCTCTGTTTGGGATTCTATTTTTTTTTCTCTCAGCCCTTTCAAATTCCAGTCTATGACAGATCTTTTTTTATACACTGTCTAAATACTTTGCAGCTATCCAGAGTATTGATCACTATTATAATTAATTAATTTTGGTAGGAGCTTTAATTGTCTTCCTTATGAGAATCTAGGTTCTACGCAAACAAGTACCACATCACTCTTCCATCCTGCCATATTCCAAAGTGCTCATGAGGCACCATATACGTAGTAAATTGCTTAATATATACAGAAACTCAATTTTCTATGGGTTTACATTCAAATAAACCCATTTTAAGTTGAAAATATCCAAAGTTGAAAATGTGTTTAATACAACTAAGCTACCAAACATCTTAGCTTACCCTAGCCTATTATTAAAGTGTTCAGAACATTTTTATTAGCTTACAGTTAGGCAAAATCATCCAACACAAAGCTTATTTTATCATAGAGTGTTGAAAATCTCATGTAATATATTAAATAGTATATTGAAAGTGAGAAACAGAATGGTTGTATGGATATACTTTCAAATCATTATAAAGTACAACAATCTTATATAGAACCATCATAATTTAGGGAATGTCTGTATTTTTATTGAATGAATGTTCAGTGTTTTCCAGTGAAGTGGCAGCACTTAAGTTGCCTCAGATATTGTATTTTGACAGACTCCACACTATTTATTTAAATGGTGTCTCAGCAGTGAGCCAGGCACTGTTAACCAAAAGAGCATGATCTCAAATATAACCATTTGAGAGATTCAAAATATATTTTCTAGATAATTTTCAAGGTTATTCCTCTATGTCCTTGTATACATAACAGGTATAGTAATTAAATTACAGTGCGCCTCCTTTTCCCTCTTCATTTTAAGATATAGAATATTCCCTAAGAGAGGAGCCAAAAAAGGTATAAAATATAGTGTTATTTTAAGGGACATCTGTTAAGAGTATTTTTTTGTCCTTATATCACCCAGATCATATATAAGACATATTGAATCACATCTATTAGTTTATCATTTCAATTTTCTCTGATTTCTTTTAAAATTCCATGTAACATCCACATACCATTGCAGAGCCATGGATTTTAGATGGTATAATTTAGATTTTGCACACAAATGTGAAATTTGTCTTTGCTGATCTCTTCCCTCATGTCAGAGACCAATATTCTTTTGCCACTTTCATATCCAATTTCCATCAATGTGTCATTCATTCATATGCTCTATCTAGTGCTATCTACATGTTAACATACTAAGTGATTTTTAAAGAGTGATCTCCTTCAGTCAACTTGCCTTTCATGTAGAATTCTTTTGGATAGACAGGCTTCAGATATAAAGAAATAAAATTGTAACAGTAAATGACAGCCACCAAAATTTATATTTTTGAGCTAGAAGCCTAGTTGGATAAAACTTAGAAAATCTTATAAAAATAGTAATAAATGAATCAGAAAGAAATATGCTAATGGTTATTGGAGGCTCAAGACTGACTCAGTTGAATGCAATGATTTATCTGGCTTTTGTATATTGTGCAAATCCATTTTCTTAGACATATTTTTTCTCTTTCTGTCTTTAAAAATATTTTATATATAAGATAACCTTTTAACACTAATCGTTGGTATACATATTTTGTTAAAATTTATAATATTTGTTTAGGCTTAAATCTGTATGACTTCTTTCAGGTGTTCATTACACATTCTTATTGTAACTTCTTATCAATATTTAGTATCAATTTCTTTATAAATAAAAGAACAATTTAAGTTACTGTTTTAAGGACACTATTCTTTGCATGTCTCAATATTTTTATGTATATGATAAAGAGCATATAATTAGGAGTCTATAAATAAATAGATATGTATATGTCAAGAGAGTTAGCAAGAAACTCAAGAATTTCAATGAATGAAATAACCTTTGTTTGTTCAAAGTTGAGATAAAAGAAATACATTAGAATTCAGCACCAAGGAATTCACCAAGAATACAGCTCAAAAAGTATTTTTTAATGTGAGTTTTTAGAAAATGGTGAATGCGTGAAGAGGTTTCAATATATGTTGAATGAGAGTACTAGAGGAAGAAAATTGAGGGGGTAATGGAAAACATGCCAAAAGTAATTACTGAAAAATTCTGTAACTGAAACAATACATAGATATTCACACAAAACGTAAATAACATGTTGAGCATGCTATATAGAAATAAATAACATCTAGAAACATAGCTGTAAAACTTCAATACACCATGGATTTAAAAAGAAAACACAAAATCTCCCTGAATAAATTGACAGGTTAATTACAAAGAAATAGAAGTATACTAACAACAGACTTCTCTTTGGCAACAATAGATGAGAAAATTTAATGAAGCAATATTTTCAAAGTTCTGGGGGGAAATCATCATCATAAAATATTATATATGGCTAACTTAACACTCAATAGTAAGCAAAATGTAGATATCTCACATACAAAGATTAAGAGAGCTGACCATCCACTCATCACTTCTTAAAAACTCACCCTAGCTAAGTAAATGATATCTTTTAATAAGACTAAACTATGAGGAAAGGAGTTATGTTCAAAACAAAATGGTGAGCACAGAAACATGCTGGTACTTGTGATATATTATTGTCTGAAAACATGATAATACAATTTTTATGTTGAATTAAAATTTCAGATATTGGTAATAAAATAGATAATAGGTTAATATGCAATATGCAAATGATACTGTCTTGAAGAGTTTTGCTCCCTCTAATGTTTAAGTATAATATTAAAGAAGCATGGCAAGGCAAGCATATAAAGCAGGGTTTAATTTAAAAAGCTGTAATATAGACTTCGTCCAGGAGGAAGAAGTGGACCACAGCTGGTATCCTGCTATCCCAAGAAGCAAGGGTGTTGTGCCTTTTTATATATCTTTGGCTTCCTTTGTTTTCCTGCTCTCTTCCTCTTATCTATCTCCTTCCTGCATGCAGGACTAGGCCTGGGAGATGCTTAGTGGGATTCTCAAAAGGTGAGAAGCAGATGCATGGGGGAAGGGCTGGATAGAGTAGCCCTGGACGCATTAATTAACAACTTTATAACTCCCAGTAAGGAGGGATAATTCTTGGGACTGGTTACCTTAGCAACAGGTTGGACCAGGGGCAGGTTCTTGATAAGGGTGGAGGAAGGGCTCTGAAGGAATTAACATTTCACTCCCTCAGGGGGCAGTCTCCAACTTCCCAGACTCAAATTGGCCTATTATATTAGATAGGCAGTCAGCCTGTCTAATTCTGGCTTCATTAACACAGAAAGACTTGTTTAGAAGGAGCAAAGTTATTTGTAAAGAACTTCATATCTAACTATATGCGAAAAATATAATCACAGAAATAATATAAATGCATTCCCTAGCATGCACGAACATAACTAAAAATTTAAAAATCGAACAGGAGGAAAACATGAAAATAAAGAAACAATATATAAAATATAAATGAAAATAAGTCCAAATATATGTGTAGTTTAGGTTCGAATGATAGAATATTACTACTTATGTAAAATTTTAAAAAAGAATAAATGATATTGTAAGTTATTTACATATTCATAGATTTATGATTAAACTATCTAAATGTGAAATGGGAAAAATACATTCCCACTTCAAGATAGTTTCCAGTTTTATTCGTTTATGCTCAAATAATATAATCTGTATGATATTAGTTTTTCTATATTTTGGAGGTTTGTCTTATAACTTAGGATATGACATATCTTCAGAAATATTAAATGAGTCCTTGAAAAAATATATGTTTTTCTATTGTTGGATGCAGTGTTTGTTCTATATATTTCAATCTGACCCTGTTGCTTGATTGGGTTATTTTAGTTCTCCTACATTCTTGTTGGTGTTCTGTCTGGTAGTTGTGTATCAATTAGATATTGAAGCCCCTGACTATAACAGTGGATTTGTCTTTTTCTCCTTTTATCTCCATATATGTTTTGTTTCATGTGTTTTGGGGCTCTGTTGCTTGATGCATATACATTTATGATGTTATGTTTCCTGATTAATCCTTTTGTTATTATCGCTCTCTTTTCTCTAGTAATTATCTTTATTCTACAATTTGTTTTGTCACCCATTCACATAGATATTTCTGCTTTGTTTTGATTAATGTTTACATGGCCTTCTTTCTTATTATTTTAAATTCAACCTAAAATGTCATATTTGAATTGGGTTTATTGTAGACATATTATGAGCCAGATTATATGGGCAATGACCAAACAGACTCCATTTTACCCTAAGACTACATATGATGTAAGAAATGCTTCTCTCATGGGAAAGCCCTGCTTCTATATCAATTAACAGTAACCTAGCATAGCATATTTGGCAACATGAAATAGTAATTGCTGTGGTAAAACTACCTGATCACATGTAACAATTTCCTCCTTGCTGGAGTAGCAAGAATGAGTTACTATGGCTATACAAGAAAGCAGGTATGGCCATAGGGACTGCATCTCAACTGTTCTAGACTCCATCTTAGTTTTTCTGTTACTGCTCCTATGAAGAGACAGCTACAGGACCCATTTCTTTCTTTCTTTTAAAATTTCTTTATTTTTTAATGTTTAAATCATGGTAGACATATTTGCCCCCTCAAATATTTATCATTTATTAAAGATGTTTTTAAAGATGGACACAATATCTTTCTTTATTTTATTTATTCTTCTGTGGTGCTGATGACTGAACCCAGTGCCTCAAATGTGAGAGGCAAGTGCTCTACCACTGAGCTATAACCGCAGCACCCATTTATCATTTCTTTATGGTGAAAACATTAAAAATCCTTTCTTCTAACTTTTTGTTGTTTTTATTTTTTTAAGTTTTCAATGAACACAATAAATTTATTTTATTCATTTATTTATTTATTCATTAGTTTTGTGGTATCGCTATACCCGACTTTAAACTATACTACAGAGCAATAGTAACAAAAACAGCATGGTATTGGCACCAAAACAGACTGTTAGACCAATAGTACAGAAGACAGGACACAGAGACTAACCTACAAAATTACAATTATAATTATCCAATTATGCATTGGAGGAAAGATAGCATCTTCAACAAATGGTGCTGGGAAAACTGGAAATCCATATGCAAAAAAAAAATGAAATTAAACCCCTATCTCTCCACATGCACAAAACTTAACTCAAAATGGATCAAGGACCTAGGAATTAAACCAGAGACTCTATGTCTAATAGAAGAAAAAGTAGGCCCTAATCTTCATCATGTGGGATTAGGCACCAACTTCCTTAATAAGACTCCTATAGTGCAAGAATTAAAAGCAAAAATCAATAAGCGATGAAATCAAACTAAAAAGTTTCTTCTCAGAAAAAAAAAAAAACAATCTGTGAGGTGAACAGAGAGCCCACATCCGGGAAGCAAATTTTTACCCCTCACACATCAGAGAGAGCTCTAATCTCTAAGGTATATAAAGAACTCAAAAAAGCTAAACACACACACATACACACACACACACACACACACACACACACACACACCACAAATAACCAAATCAACAAATGGGCCAAGAACCTGAACAGACACTTCTCAAAAGAGGATATACAATCAATTAACAAATATCTTAAAAAATGCTCATCATCTCTAGCAATCAGAGAAATGCAAATCAAAACTTCTCTAAGATACCATCTCACTCCAGTCAGAATGGCAGCTATTATGAAGACAAACAACAACAAGTGTTGGAGAGAATGTGGGGAAAAAAGCACACTCATACATTGCTGGTGGGGCTGCAAATTGGTACAGCCAATATGGAAAGCAGTATGGAGATTCCTTGGAAATCTGGGAACGGAACCACCATTTGACCCAGATATCCCTATCCTCTGTCTATACCCAAAGGACTTAAAAACAGCATACTACAGGGGCACAGCCACATCAATGTTTATAGCAGCACAATTCACAATAGCTAAACTGTGGAGCCAACCTAGATGCCCTTCAGTAGATGAATGGATTAAAAAATGTGGCATATATACACAATGGAATTTTATTCAACGATGAAAGAGAATAAAATCATGGCATTTGCAGATAAATGGATAGCATTGGAGAAGATAATGCTAAGTGAAGTTAGCCAATCCCAAAAAAACAAATGTCAAATATTTTCTCTGATATAAGGAGGCTGAATCATAGTGAAATAGGGAGGGGGAACATGGAAATAATAGATGAATTATAGAAAGAGAAGAGGAGTGGGAGGGAAAGGAAGAGGGCAAGGGATTAGCAATGGTGGTGGAATGTGATAGACATCATTATCCAAAGTAAATGTATGAAGACTCGAATTGGGTGTCAACATACTTTATATATAAACAGAGATATGAAAAATTGTGGAATATATGTGTAATAAGAATTTTAATGCAAAAAAGTACATCCAGGACCCATTTCTGAGGAAACATAATGAAAGCTGTTTTATGCTAAATTCAAAAAAAATATATTGTCTTCTGTATTTTGTATCCCACAAAATGTTCTCAAACCAGGATATCGTGGTCTTGGTGACCTATATGACTTTGAAGTAGATTCTTGCCCCTGCTGACCACCTGCTTGAAGGTTGTGTAGCACCTGCTCTGACCCAAGATGTGGTTGATTGAGTTGTTCTTCTAACAGCCTTTTTAGCATCTGTACCTGCTTGCTTGCAGTTACATCAACTCGAATGTGATTTTTGCAGTTTTTGCCTTTAAATATCCTAAAATGCTCAAGCTGGGGCTGTTCCCTGCGGAGACAGTTATGGATTCTGTAGGGAGTAGCCGACTGGCCGGCTAAATAAAGTCTCTTTAATTTGGACAAAACTGGGATTTGGTGTGTTTTCTAAGTGACTTGCCCCACAACAGACATCACATTGTTTCAACATGATTGTAAAAAAACACTTTATTGATGTATGAGACTGTTTATATTAAAGGTGATTATTTGTGTGTTTATGTTGAAGCTCAGTTCTGCTATTTTCTTGTTTCATATTTGGTTCTCTCTTTCTCTCTTTTTCTTATCTTCCTTTGAGTTATTTGATTTTTTTTAGGATTCCATCTGGTTTTATTTATAATTTTCTTCACTATATCATCACTTCGTATCATATATGTGTATCACAGCATATTCTACTCTACTGCCATTATCATTTTACTATTTTGAGAAAACTATAGAAATCTTAGTTCTATTTATGTCCCTTTATATGGCTACTTTTTAAATGTAATTGTTTTAAGTATTTCCTCTACTTGTATTGAGTGTAATGTCAGATGAAATTTTGCTTCAACCATTAAATATAATGTAAGAAACTCACAATTATGTTAGCTGATCCAATGTTTGTCTTTTTTTTTAAATTTAAGCCTTCTTTTATTTTTCATTTCTTTTCTGTTTTAGAGAACTTTAGCCATTTTTTTCCTGAATAAATTTGCTGAAACAAATACTCTCTTTTTTAGTATCTTAGAATATTTAAAATTTCCCTTCATTCCTGAATAACACTTTCATTAGATACTATAACATTTTGCAGTTGTTAGTCCCGATGATGTCTAGTGTGAGGGCTATCAATATGTCCCAGCAAATGTGGGACATTGACTCACACTGCTTCAGTGTAAGATGGGTGGAGTAACAATTCATATTCCCTTTATGCTCTGATAATGTCTTTGCAGAAAAGGTAGGGCACATATGCTACTGCTTTGCTTCCAAGCACTGTCACAATGTCATCTAGAGAGAAGCAGAAGA
This sequence comes from Urocitellus parryii, assembly GCF_045843805.1. Classification (NCBI taxonomy): domain Eukaryota; kingdom Metazoa; phylum Chordata; class Mammalia; order Rodentia; family Sciuridae; genus Urocitellus; species Urocitellus parryii. The sequence continues at coordinate 56,495,649 of NC_135547.1, forward strand.
TTAACTCACACCACTTTGTTGCTGCAGGATGGAAAACAGAATCTAAGATCATTGCTGGATCCCAGTGACACCAGGAAAAGTGGGAAGTAGAATGCGAAATAACTGCACCTCTCATAATCTCCAGTGACTTGATGCCAAATGGGGCATTGATTCAGCTCTCTACTGAACTTCTCTTGACACCAGGGAAGAACAATGTCACCAGGGCAGTCTTCCATGATTGTTCTATATTTTTGATGCAGGGCATAGGTAGAAGCTTGTTTTTACATTGGGCCCCACTGGCAGGTAGGAGGCAAGTGAAATATCAAGAATCTTTGCCTCAGGCTGCCTGTGTTCTGTTTAATTATTGCTGTATGGATATGGATGTTCAACTCCCCATTAGTCCTCAATGACCTTAGTAGAGGTGGAAAAAGAGGAAATGTTCAATCTCATTGCCATTGTAGCATTGAAACCACAGCTCACCATTAGACCACATGGACATTATCCTTGGGAGATTGAGAACACTGCTGATTTCCATGAGAGTGGAATGGGAGACCATTTTCCAGTTTGGTCTGTTAAACCAACTGTCAGGGGAATTGGAGCACCTCCTATTTCCATCACAAAAGACAGGGAAAATTAACTCTTTGCTAGGCTTAGCCAACATCACCAAACTGGAAATGGAAACACACTTTGTGTTTCAACAATACTAGGAAAAGCCCATTAAGCCCTACTTAAACAACAGTGGAGGTGGAAAAGGAGATGGTAGTCTATATAACTATTTGAAGTAGGGCAGATGTAAACAAAATATTTGTCTGTTATTGGGCCATTATTTCTCATCATTTCTATTTATTTGATTATAGTGAATAAGTTTTTCTTGGAGCTTTTCTTTGTGACTGTTGGTAGTTTTATATTGGGAGCTTCTGATGTACACTGGATAGTATGCATGAGAAATATTAAGGAACAAGATCATTCCTTATATTCTGATATTACTATAAAGCCATCTTCTGTGATATATTTCAGAGATTTCTTTTTTCTTTTTTATTATTAGTTGTACAAAACATTACAATGCTCTTGACATATCATATTTCATACATTTGATTCAAGTGGGCTATGAACTTCCATTTTTACCACGTGTACAGATTGCCGAATGACATTGGTTACACATCCACGTTTATACATAATGCCATACTAGTGTCTGTCGTATTTTGCTGCATTTCCTATCCTCTACTATCCCCCCTCCCCTCCCCTCTCCTCCCCTCCCATCTTCTCTCTCTACCCCATCTACTGTAATTCATTTCTCTCTCTTGTTTTTTTTCCCCCTTTCCCCTCACCTCCTCTTATATGTAATTTTGTATACCAATGCAGGTCTCCTTCCATTTCCATGCAATTCCCCTTCTCTCTCCCTTTCCCTCCCACCTCTCATCCCTGTTTAATGGTAATCTTCTTCTCATGCTCTTCCTCCCTGCTCTGTTTTGAGTTGCCTTCTTTATATCAAAGAAGACATTAAACATTCGTTTTTAAGGGATTGGCTAGCTTCACTTAGCATAATCTGCTCTAATGCCATCCATTTCCCTGCAAATTCCATTATTTTGTTATTTTTTAGTCCTGAGTTTTATTCCATTGTGTATAAATGCCACATTTTTTATCCATTCATCTATTGAAGGGCATCTAGGTTGGTTCCACAGTCTAGCTATTGTGAATTGTGCTGATATGAACATTGATGTAGCTGTATCTCTATAGTATGCTCTTTTTAGGTCTTTGGGGAATAGTCCGAGAAGGGGACTAGCTGGATTGAATGGTGGTTCCATTCCCAGCTTTCCAAGGAATCTCCATACTGCTTTCCAGATTGGCTGCACCAATTTGCAGTCCCACCAGCAATGTATAAGTGTACACTTTTCCCCACATCCTCGCCAGCACTTGTTATTGTTTGACTTCATAATGGCTGCCATTCTTACTGGAGTGAGATGGTATCTTAAGAGTGGTTTTAATTTGCATTTCTCTGACTGCTAGAGAAGGTGAGCATTTTTTTGTATATTTGTTGATTAATTGTATATACTTCTCTGAGAAGTGTCTGTTCAGGTTCTTGGCCCATTTGTTGATTGGGTTATTTGTCTTCTTATTGTTTAATTTTTTTAGTTCTTTGTATACTCTGGATATTAGGGCTCTATCTGAAGTGTGAGGAGTAAAAATTTGTTCCCAGGATGTAGGCTCCCTATTTACCTCCCTTATTGTTTCTCTTGCTGAGAAAAAACTTTTGAGTATGTCGCATTTGTTGACTCCTGTTTTTAACTCTTGTACTATAGGTGTCCTATTAAGGAATTTGGAGCCTGACACCACGAGATGTAGATTTGAGCCAAATTTTCTTCTATCTGATGCAGAGTTTCTGGTTTGATATCAAGCTCCTTGATCCATTTTGAGTTAACTGTTGTGCATGGCGAGAGAAAGAGATTTAGTTTCATTTTGTTGCATATGAATTTCCAGTTTTCCCAGCACCATTTGTTGAAGATGCTATCCTTTCTCCATTGCATGCTTTTAGCACCTTTGTCAAATATAAGGTAGTTGTAATTTTCAGGATTGGTCAGCGTGTACTCTATTCTGTACCATTGGTCTACCTGCCTGTTTTGGTACCAGTACCATTCTGTTTTTGTTACTATTGCTCTGTAGTATAGTTTGAAGTCTGGTATTGCTATACTGCCTGTTTCAATCTTTGTGCTTAGAATTGCTTTTGCTATTCTGGGTATTTTATTTTTCCATATGAATTTCATGATTGCTTTATCTATTTCTACTAGAAATGCCTTTGGGATTTTGATTGGCATTGCATTAAACCTATAGAGAACTTTTGGTAATATTGCCATTTTGATGATGTTAGTTCTGCTGATACATGAACAGGGTATATTTTTCCATCTTCTAAGATCTTCTATTTCTCTCTTTAGGGTTCTGTAGTTTTCATTGTATAAATCTTTCACCTCTTTCCTCTTTTGTTAGGTTGGTTCCCAAGTATTTTATTTTTATTTCTTTTTGAGGATATTGTGAATGGGGTGGTTGTCCTCATTTCCATTTCAGAAGATTTGTCGCTGATATACAGGAATGCCTTTGATTAATGCGTGTTGATTTTATATCCTGCCACTTTTCTGAATTCATTTACTAGCTCTAGAAGTTTCTTTGTAGAACCTTTTGGGTCTGCTAGTTATAGGATCATGTCATCCACAAATAGTGCCAATTTAAGTTCCTCTTTTCCTATCTTTATGCCTTTAATTTCTTTCATCTGTCTAATTGCTCTGGCCAGTGTTTTGAGAACTATGTTGAATAAAAGTGGTGAGAGAGGGCATCCCTGTCTTGTTCCAGATTTTAGAGGGAATGCCTTCAATTTTTCTCCATTCAGAATGATGCTAGCCTGAGGCTTAGCATAGATAGCTTTTGCAATGTTGAGGTTAGTTCCTGTTATCCCTAGTTTTTCTAGTGTTTTGAACATAAAGAGATGCTGTACTTTGTCGAATGCTTTTTCTGCATCTATCGAGATGATCATATGGTTCTTATCTTTAAGTCTATTGATGTGGTGAATAACATTGATTGATTTCTTATATTGAACCAGCCTTGCATCCCAGGGATGAATCCTACTTGATCATGGTGCACAATTTTTTTTATATGTTTTTGTATCCAATTCGCCAGAATTTTATTGAAGAGTTTTACATCTAGGTTCATTAGAGATATTCATCTGTAGTTTTCTTTCTTTGAAGTGTCTTTGTCTGGTTTCAGAATCAGGGTGATGTTGGGTCCTCATAGGATGAATTTGGAAGAGCTCCTTCTTTTTCTATTTCCTGAAATAAGTTGAAAAGTATTGGTATTAGTTCTTCTTCAAAGGTTTTGTAAAACTTCACTGTATACCCATCTGGTCCTGGACTTTTCTTGGTTGGTAGTCTTTTGATGGCTTCTTCTATTTCATCCATTGATATTGGCCTGTTTAAGTTGTGTGTATCTTCATCACTCAATCTGGGCAGATCATATGACTTAAGAAATTTATCTATGTCTTCTCTATCTTCTATTTTATTGGAATATAGTGTTTCAAAATAATCTCTAATTATCTTCTGTATTTCTGTAGTGTCTGTTGTGATATTGCCTTTTTCATCCCATATGTTAGTAATTTGAGTTCTCTCTCCTCTTCGTTAGCATGGCTAAGGGTCTGTTGATCTTATTTATTTTTTCAAAGAACCAACTTTTAATTTTGTCAGTTTTTTCAATAGTTTCTTTTGTTTCAATTTCATTGATTTCAGCTCTGATTTTAATTATTTCTTGCCTTCTACTACTTTTGCTGTTGTTTTTCTCTTCTTTTTCTAGGGTTTTGAGATGAAGTGTGAGATCATTTATTTGTTGTTTTTTTCTTTTTTTTTTTTTGAGGAAAGAACTCCAGGCAATGAATTTCCCTCTGAAAACTGCTTTCATTGTGTCCCATAGATTCCGATATGTTTGTCTGTATTTTCATTTATCTCTAAGAATTTTCTGATTTCCTTCTTTATGTCTTCTGTAACCCATTGACCATTCAGTAATATATTGTTCATTTTCCAAGTGATGTAGGATTTCTCCTTCCTTCTTTTATCATTGATTTCCAGTTTCATTCCATTGTGATCAGATAGGATGCATGGTATTATCTCCACACCTTTATAATTTCTAAGGGTTGCCCTATGGCTTAATATATGGTCTATTTTTGAGAAGGATCTATGTACTGCTGAGAAAAAAGTATACCCACTTCATGATGGTTGATATATTTTTTATATGTCGGTTAAGTCTAGGTTATTAATTATGTTATTGAGTTCTATAGTTTCTTTATTCAACTTTTGTTTGGAAGACCTGTCCAATGGTGAGAGAGGTGTGTTGAAGTCACACATAATTATTGTGTTGAGGTCTATTTGACTCTTGAACTTGAGGAGAGTTTGTTTTATGAACGTTGCAGCACGATTATTTGGTGCGTACATATTGATAATTGTTATGTCTTGTTGGTGAATGGTTCCCTTTAACAGTATATAGTGTCCTTCCTTACCCCTTTTGATTAACTTGTCTTGAAGTCGATTTTATTTGATATGAGGATGGCCACCCCTGCTTGCTTCTGAGGACCGTGCGCGTGGTATGTTTTTTCCCAACCTTTCACCTTCAGCCTGTGTATGTCTTTTCCAATCAGATGTGTCTCCTGAAGGCAGCATATTGTTGGATCTGTTTTTTTAATCCAGGTTGCCAGCCTATGTCACTTTATTGGTGAGTTTAAGCCATTAATGTTTAGGATTACTATTAATATATGGTTTGTACTTCCAGTCATGTTTGATTATTTTTCTATTTATTTATTTTTAATTTGGTTTGTTTCTTCCTCTTTGATTAGTTTTTTTTTCCACCCTCGCTTTACTGAGGTACTTCCCACTGTTGGTTTTGGTTGTTGTTTTCCATTTCCTCCTCGTGTAGTGTTTTGCCTAAGATGCTTTGCAGTGCTGGTTTTCTGGCTGCAAATTATTTTAACTTTTGTTTATCTTGAAAGATTTTTATTTCGTTGTCGTACCTGAAGTTTAGTTTTTCTGGATACAAAATTCTTGGTTGGAATCCATTATCTTTCAGTGTTTGAAATACGTTGTTCCAGGATCTTCTCACTTTCAGCATCTGTGATGAAAAATCAGCCATTAAACTTATTGGTTTACCCCTGAATGTAATCTGCCTCCTTTCTCTTGGAGCTTCAATATTCTCGCATTGTACTGTATATTGGATATCTTCATAACAATGTGTCTTGGAGTTGGTCTACTGTGATTTTGTTTGCTCGGCATTCTGTATGCATCTAGAATTAGTACATCATTTTCCTTTTTCATGTCTGGAAAGTTTTCTAAAATTATTTCATTCAACAGATTGCTCATTCCCTTGGTTTGGACCTCTATACTTTCCTCTATCCCGATGACTCTTAAGTTCTTTTTTATGTTATCCCATATCTCTTGGATGTTTTGCTCATGGTTTCTTACCAACCTTTCTGAGTTTGCTAGACTCTTTTCAGATGATATATTTTGTCTTCATTGTCTGATGTTCTGATCTCTACTTGATCTACTCTACTAGTGATACTCTCATTTGAGTTTTTAATTTGGTTTATAGATTCCTTCATTTCTAGGATGATTGTCTGATTTTTTAAAAAATCTCTATCTCCTGGTAAAGTTGCTTATTTGCTTCTTGAATATGTTTATGTAATTCATTTTCAATGTGTTCTTTCATTGTTTGACTTTGCTGCCTAATGACCTATTTAAGATTCCATTCCATCTGCGTAAATTATTCCTTGAGTTCTTTATTTGACCATTTTTCTGATGACTCTAGGTTCTCCTGTAGATTTAGGCTGTCCTGCATTTTTTGTAATCCTTTTCTTCCTTGTTTTTTTCATGGTGCTCATGTCACTTCCGGCTCTGTTTGATTGCTGAGTTACTGTTTATTCCTATAAATTTATTTTGGTTTTGTGTATCTCTGGGGTCTCTCCTTTGTGATGGGAGACTATGTCTAGAGATGTTGTGTTTTGTTGTACTTTAAAGCAGATTCATTCATTTCATAAAATGCTTACGGATTCTGATGGCATATAGTGACCTGCGGTTAGGTCAGGTGATATGATGGTATAGAGGTTGGTATATCTTGGCAACCTTGGAAGATTGCTCTACTGATGAGGGATATTAACAGAAGAATGGTCCAGAGTATTTGGCGTGGGCTAGGGACTTGGGAGCACTATATATCACCTTGGAACATTTATCTATGTACATTTAGTAAATTAACACATAAACAGAGTCGTAATGCTTGGGAGGAAAGGAAGGAGAAGAGAAAGGAAGAGGTCAAGAAAATAGGTAGAATTCAAGAATAGGGGAAAAAAGGAAATTTGAAAAGAAATGAAAAAAAAAAGAAGATAAATGCAGTCTTAAAGTTCGATTAACTTCTCTTCCAGTAGGTGGAGCTGTGCCCACTGGGCCAAGCTTCTCCTCTCAATATGCAGGTAACAATCCCTGTGAGGCGGCTTTTCCTCCCCCACTGGGCGGCTCTCCAATCCTGGTTGCCCAGGACCTTTCCTGGACTCCAGGCACCTCCCCGCTTTTCTTCCAGCCAGGCCCTGCTCACTGGTGGCGTTCTCCACAGAACTAGCTATACACCGGGCCTGTAGCTCCCGGGTGTACTATTGTCTCTCTCTGTTTGCCATTCATCCAGACCCCAAGGTTGTGTAGCACAGGGTTGGGGGCCATCAGCTTATTTTGTCTGATTCCCTCCGGTAGCCATGCCCCTGGGAGTTGGTGCAAGAGACCTCGGTTGTCAGCGCTGTTGGGAGTGGTAGCCAGGGGTCAGGCACCGCTCCTGACTGCCTTGGGTCCTACTATCTCCAGGAGAGCTGGGGAGGGGCCCTTGAGATTTCCCTGCTGTGTGGAGAGTGGGGGGCCCTCGGCTCACACACTTGCAGTCTGGCTTTCACTACTGAGCGACCTCATCTGCTGAGTTCTGATGACGTCACTTATCTGCCATGGTGGACATTGTCTCTCTGCCGGGGTGTCCGTTGCAAAGGGTGGGTCCGGTCCGTCTCTCCCAGGTCCCACCTCAGTTCTCCACCCACTGGCCTATGGAGGCTTGGTTGGCATCACCTCAAAAGGTTCACAGAGGAACCGAAGAGTTGATTCTCTACTCAGCTGGAGCGTCTCTGCAGCACTGAGTCCCAGTGGTTTGGCGGCAAGATGCAAACAGTCAACCAGTCAGCCAGTAACTCTGTGCACGGGGCAGTCTGAATTCACCTGCGCTGAGCCTGCTGTGGCCTCTGAGAGATTCAAACTGCTTGTCCTAGATCCACTTCACCCCAGCATTGCCTAATGATCCAGAGCCAACAGCATTCAGTTGGTTGCAGTCTCTCTTAGCTGGCGTAGCTGAAGAGGTCACAGAATTGATCTCTCCGCATCCGCCCCATTTTTTTTTTCTTTCAGAGATTTTTTTTGCCAGTTTGTTATGTTAATGTACAGGGTAATTCAATGTCCCTGGCTCAGTGTCCCTGGGTTTAATCCTTGATACATTTTTTTTTTTTTAAGGAGCAAAGGAGGACCTGGGAAGCAGATAGATGTTCCTCTTTGGAGGAAAATCTGGAATGTTTTACTTGTCATAAAAGTAAAAAGTTAATCAACATGTTTACCTTTCTCCTAAATACTCTAAGGCCATAGATAGAGAATATTTTAACTATGACCATTTTGTTTTTAGTTTCATAATTCATTGTGTCTGTGCTGTATATGGTGTGTGTGTGTGTTCAGAAAAGATTAGTATTGTGGTTTAGATATGAGTTGACCTCCAGAAGCTCATGTGTGAGAAAATGAAAAAAAGTTTAGAGGTGAAATGATTGTTTCATAAAAGGTTTAACCTAATCTATGCATTAATCCCCTGATAGCAATTAATTTGGTGGTAACTGTATGTAGGTAGGGTGTGGCTGGAGGAGGTGGCATGCTTTGGGGGTTTATAGTTTGTCCTTATTGAGTGGATCTCTCTCTCTCTCTCTCTCTCTCTCTCTCTCTCTCTCTCTCTCTCTCTCTCTCTCCTTTGTGGTGGCCATGTTGTCCAGCTTTCCTCTGTCACTCTGTCACACCCTTCATCCATGATGCTCTGCCTCACCTTTGGCCCCAAGGAATGGAGCCAGCTGTCTATGGACTGAGACCTCTGAAACCATTAGCCAAAAATAAACTTATTCTTATATAAATTTGTTCTTGTCAGATCATTTGGTCCCAGAAGTGAAAAAGCTGACTAAAACAGTGAGTTTTCTTGAATTACAGAAAAATGGTAGCAATGCTGTTTTGTCCAGCTTTTCATCACTGTGACCAAAATAACTGACAAGAACAACTTAGAGAAGGGAAAGTTTATTTTGGGCTTATGGTTTTATAGATCTCAGTTCATAGATAGCCAATCCCATTGCTCTGAGTACAAGGTAAGCCAGCACATCATGGCAGAATGACATGGCAGAGGGAAGTTGCTCAAAAGAAGGTGACTGGAAAGCAGAGAGTGATAGGGTAAGAAATCATAAGGCACATGTATTCTTCTAAGGCATGCCCTCAGTGACCCACCTCCTCTATCCATGCCCTGCCTGCATACAGTTACTACCCAATCAGTCCATTCAAATAAGGATGTACTGATTAGGTTATAGTTCTCACAATCCAATCATTTCACCTCCAAATATCCCTTTTTGAGGGATACCTAACATCTAAACAATAAGAAATGCTCATCTCTGAATAGTGAAATTATAGTTTTTATACCATTCCTTTGAAAGACCCCCGTTTCGCCATCTGTATTTGTAGGCAACGGTGGGGCAGCACCGAAGCCATCTGATCTGGCAGCGCTCTTTCTATTCGGTCTGATTGTAGTGTTATTGTGATTGTTGTGTTATTGTTTCTGTCTCTGTATTCTATCTCCTCATCTAAAACTAGCATGGGGCAATCAATCACGACCCCTTTGAGTCTCACCCTCGATCATTGGTGAGACGTCCGGAATCGGGCAGATAACCTTTCAGTAGAAGTCAAGAAGAAAAAATGGGTAACGCTTTGTACTGCAGAATGGCCAACACTCAATGTGGGTTGGCCAAAGGAAGGTACATTTAACCTGATCTTATATTACAGGTGAAGTCCCAGGTTTTCATCCAAGGTCCTCAGGGACACTCTGACCCTACATCGTTACCCGGGAAAATTTGGCCTCTGACCCCCCCTTTGGGTCGCCCCTTTCTCTCCGCCTAAGCCTGCTCCACGATCTCCTTCCAAAGCCCCATCCCTACCCTATCAGCCCCAACCCGTACCGGCTCCTGATTCCATCCAGGTTTCCTCGGAGGAAGAAGAAGAACAAGTAGATCCAGCCACCAATAACCCTCCGGGTCCATCCCCCATGGTCGGAAGACGTTCCCAGCCCCTTTCTGGGTTCTGAGTGGATTGCCTGTAGTAAAGTATTTGGTGAAGTATTTGGTAAAGTATTTTGTAGCTGACGGATCCGAGATCCGCCTGAACCTTTAGTAGCAATCCACGATGTGCTGCGAATTCTGTGTTTTATGTTTTTGTTTCTGTTGTCCTGTCTGTCTCTACCCCTTCCCCCTTTAAGACCTAAGGCAAATTAAAACCTGACTTTACTGGAAGGTTAAGAGATATGCCTAGTGCCTAAGGTGAAACCAAACTAGAGAAGCTAATCAATCCTGTAAGTGCAAGGGAAAACTGAGGAATTCCCAGCAGCTGCCAGAGCGTTTTTCGCTTTGGGGAAATTTCCTCATTTTTTCTCTTCACTGTAAGGATTACCCCACCTAAATACAGTAAAGTCAGTCACACTGAGACCCTATGTGAGAACATCTGGTCCACTCATGGGAAATCTAAGGTGCCACTGATAGGAGTCATAATTAAATGGAAGTTCAAAACCTGGAGAGATTTTTCTTATCTGGTCTGTTTTAAAGGTTATTATAGATTGTTTCTTGGGGATAATCTAGGCTAAATGTGTGTCTAAAAGATGTTTCATCTGGTATCTAAATGAGTTTGAAGCATTGCATAATCTTGCAGTTAAAAGTTAAGGTTAAGTAATTGTTTAGTGTGTGATTTCAGATAATTCATGCCAGAGAACTTAAATACTTAGGATAGAAAATTAAAAGAACTCTACTTCCAAGTTGGCAAGTAACTCCCAATCATTCAGTTTTAATTTTTTATCAATCTTTGAACTGGGTAGCCTAAGGAGATTTCACTAGGTATACAGTGCATTGATTTGAGCAAGGATAGTAAATTATGATTTGGTATCTGTTTCTCTCAGTGTATAAGATTTAGGAAAAAGTGTTGAATTAAAACGTTGGTCTGGCTCATTGAAATGACATTAACTAGCAACAGTCTTGGGAATTTTCAAAGCTTAATTTTAGATATACATGGTAGTGTGGATTTTTTTTTCCAGGTGATTTAATGTAACTTAATACTACTTTAGGAACTTCAGAACAAAGAAAGTAGCTTAATGATCCTGAAGGAACTTCTTCTTCTGATGGTGGCTTTTATATTATCAAGAAAGATCCTATTTTCAGTTTTGTGTGAGTAAATTTTTCTAGTGTAGGAAGATAAATTGTGACTTATGGTTAAAATGCCTTAGGCATAAAGTTTCTGCTCAAGAATTCCGGTTTTCCCAGTCCCTTCCAGACCTCAGCCAGGACTTAAGTTGGTATGCAAACAGAAGCAGCTTGGAGCTCAGGCCCAAGGGAAAAAAAAAAGGTAAAGGTGTCTTTTACCTGAACTCAAACTAGATTAAACCAAAGAGTAAATTGTATGGCATTTACTAATTACTGGCTGGTCAACTTTTTAGGACTTTTGCTTTTTTAGATTCTGTAATTTTTTATTTGAGCTCATGATTTTGTTCCTACAGACAAGTTAATGTTTTTCTGATAAGTTCTATTTTTGATCAACTGGAGTTTTTTTTTTTTTTTTTTTAACATTGCAATGAAATTTCACCTGAGGAAGCTGCAAGGCCTTCACCATTGTGTTATGTGTTACAATTGTGTTACGTGTTGTATGTCGGTATGTCTGTATGTGTATATGTCCATATATCCTGCAGTGATATGACAATTGACAGATGAGGAGCGCTCATGAAAAATTAAAAATGGATCCAAATATCTTTGATTCACGTGATTCAAATGGTTCAATTTAAATTGGATAAACAGATGAAAGTAAAGATGTCTTTAAAATTAAGCTTATAAGCTTTTCTAGGTGTTCAAAAAGGCCCTAATAAAATGTTGATGTCTATGAAATAATCTGCTTAGATTCAAAGGTTTACAGGTATTGTTTCAAAATGTGAACAGAAGGAGGTTAACAGATAAAAAAAGAGAAACTAGAAGGTTCTAGGTATGGATTTAATAAGAGGGAAAGTGTGTTTCTGGATAAGAGTCTATATGATTAAGTAATTAAGAGGGTTTAAGTAAGTGATAAAGAAGGTCTGTGTAAGTTTTTGAGCAAGTAATCTTAAAGAAATTAAACAGCTGGTTAAACAAGTGCTGTTGTTTTAGAGAATTGTGCTATGTTGTTTCTTTAAAAGCTAAACTTGGTTAATATAAAAACATCAATGTAATTGGTGCCATTAATGTGTTCATATCTTCCAGGTATACAAGTCTATAAGGTAGAAGCTTTAGAAAGAGCATTATATCAAGCTGGTATTCTAAAAGTGTATGGTAATTTAGGCTTAAAAGAAAAACATGTTGGAAATTTATTTATATCATTTGTGTTCTATAACTGTACTTATTATCAATAAGTTATGTAAAGTTCCATGTTACTTTTTACACTGAGATACAATTTAAATGTATTTTTAAGTCAATAAGAGCCTGATCTGGGTAAAGGTTTTATTGTAAAACACAAAAGTCTCATGGATGTGCTTTCCATATAACCGGTTGAGAAAGGACAGAGCACCCACATCCTGAGGCATGAATGAATAAACAGGAACAGATAAGCAGGAACAGAAAGAATAGAATGCAGACCTGTGGTTTTTGGAATGCAGACCTGTACCCCCTAGGTGGCCTATATGCTAGATTTAAACAAACCAATAAGAAACCTGTTGCTTCCCGCGCGCGAAACCTGTCCCAAACCCTATAAAAATCTCTGTATCCCCAAGCCCGGTGTGCCAGTTCACCAAAGCTCTGGCTGAGGTTCTACGGGGCACCCGCAGGCGCCTGTGTCCCAATAAACCACCTCGTGCTTTTGCAGCCAGTGTTTCGTGTGATTCTCCTTGGACAGGGAAACGGGGGTCTTTCAAAAACGGGGTGCTTTTCAACTTTATACAATTAATTGTTTTCCAAATTTCTTACAATAAGCATGAACTACTTTTATAGTCATACAAAACCATAAATGTTTTCTTTTTTCAATATTTGGAAGCTTACATTTCTCACCAAAAATCTAGGCTTATTGAGTTTGCCAGATATCCACTCAATTAAGTGAAAATCATTTTAATTAAATAAATCATTAACTTTGAGAATAAATCTGTCCATGAAAGTATGATTAATTAATTTGCTAATTTTTTAACCTGTTGTGGTCATTACAGTGTGCTTTTCTTTTGAGGATGCCTATAATTAGCAAAGATGCAAATATTTTTTCTTCCATAATTGTGGTTAAATCAGAACAATGAATGCTAATCAAAGAAGTATTCAATTTAAAATGTATTTGAAAAGGAGACTAGGTCTGGCTAGGTTTGTTAGTCTTGTGTCAGATGGTAAGTAGCCTATAAACAAAATGCAGGAGAAGTTTGGGCAATGACACAGGATATAGGAAGGGCATGACATTCCTTACAGTACCTAGTGATAGAATATTTTAGAAATACTTTTGTAGATTTATATATCTAGACAAAAATGCACCATATTTTAAGAAACCTCCAAGGAATGAAATTCTTCTCCCTCCTTCATTACTATCTTTTGGAGTTTAAAACCCTAATTAGTTTTTATCAAATTTCTGGAGGGTAAATATGTATTAGGCATTAGCCACATCCACAAAGGCCCTGCCATTAGTTAGCCAGTCAACAGCATATGAACCTGAGGCAGCTTCTTTGATCTTTGCTTTTCTGCCTCCCTACCAGTCAGCCCTTAGGCTGGCATACTGGTTGATCAACTCTCTTACTACCCCCATCTTTCTAATAATGCTATTGAATCCTAAGAGTTTCTGATTTATCTATCTATCTGTCTATTTGGCTTTATTAAAAGATAGATGGTGCCATTTTTATCTCACACTATCATCATTTAAAACTCTTTTAGCCTTTAAAATGAAGGACTTCTTCAAAGTAGCCATATAGGGAAACATAATTTGAAAATATATGTGAAATGTCATATAGAGACTGGCATTCAGTAGATGTTCAACAAATGCTCCCATCTGTTTCCTATTTAAACTTCTAGAGAATAAAAATGTCCTCTATGTTAATTAACTTATTTTTTTTAAATTCAACTAATATTTACTGAGCACCTACATTTACTGTACAGTTTATAGTCTATTCATAATTTTTCTATGATAGCAGGTTAGACATATGTCATTTCCCATTGTAAAGATGTATGATAATTGCACACATATATCTATTGTGCATTAAATGAGGCAGTGTAGTATAGGATAATGAACACTTGTCTTAGAAGACCCATATTATTATCCAGACTTCTCCAATTTCTAACTGAATGGTCATGAACCAATTGCTTATTGCCTTTGAAGCTCATTTAACTCATGTACAAAAAATGGAATCAGTGACATAGACAGATAATTTCATAGTATTGTTACACATACCAATCGATAAGCATTTAAAAAATAAGTGGTAAAATCATGAACTGATGTAAATGTGTTACATATATAAATATATTAGCTACCCATTTAATTCTAAAGGTAATATTACATATTGAGAAAAAAGTTCTTTATACACATTTCACACACTATTTATATATGTACATTAAGTGTAAATGATTACATTTTTTATAGGTGCAGAATCTTAGAAAAATGAGGCAGGAGCAGAAACTGAGAATAGCATTTCAGTGTCCTTCTCAATCTGATATTTTTATGTAGTAGAACACGTCATCCTTTTTACCTGTTTTTGAAAATTATAAACACCAATGGAAATGGCTTGATGAATACTGGAATTAACATAACAAGTTAGAGAATATATAACTGTACAGTTTATGAAACTAAATGCATCATCTCTAACAATATAACTATCAGTTCAGAGTTCAGCAGTGTGGAAGCTTGATTTAAATTTTGATCAAATATAGTGCAATACAGAATGTTGTGCCCTTCTCAGGTACTGGAATACAGATGGTATGAAATTCTTTTTTATCTTAAATTCAATCAGCAAGCAATTTAACCTGCATTCATTTAAATTTGGAAGTCTCAAAAACCTAACTTGTTTGAATAACTTATTAAACAATTTAAAACATCTATTATCACAAATGATATCAAAGTAGTAAAGAAGTTAAAAAATCCTCTGGTAGTCATTTCTATGAGACTAAATCCACATGACACAGATCTGTCCAGTCCAAGACAATGTCTATTTTGTGTGGGTGTTCTACCTATGATATTCTCATTTAGAATTAAATGCATTGGGACTGGGGCTATAGTTCAGTTAGTAGAGTGCTTGCCCCACACGCACAAGGCCCTGGGTTCAATCCCCAGCAACACACACACACACACACACACACACACACACAGCCAGAATTAAACTCATTGTTAGATTACAAAACAGTAGCTGTTTTGGTTACAATGAATTTTGGTTATTATATAACCAAAATAATATTATAACCAAATATTATTTGGTTATAATATTATTTTGAATCACACTCTAATTGTCACTGAAAATGAAGACAATGAAAAAATGCTTGTATTCATTTCAAATATATTCAAGAGCCATAGACCTACTACATTGTTTCCCTGAGCATGTCCCAAAAGATGTCAGCCCTTTTCAAATCCAGCCATCTTTTTTGTCAATAAGCCTGCTTAAAAGATGAGATGATTTTGATTCAAATTCAGTATCCAAATATCAAGCCCAACACAATAATTTCAAACATTACTTTTGCATTACCTCTAACTCAATATGCAGAAAACACTTACCCTCTGACATTTCAAAGTAATAAATCAGCACCATCTGTCCCCAGGCTCTGCTGCTACTGCTCCTCCTTACACTGCTCAAGGGCATTCATCATGTTCCTTCCATTAGCACACACCATAAAGATGTGTTGTTCTGACACCTGTATATCAGCCAAAGTTACACTCCAGGGATGCCAAAATACCTTATCATATTGTCATGAACACCAGCCCCTTTTTTTCCATTGAAAAGCTCTTTGGCTCTCTGGAGAAAAATGGCTGTACATAAATTTATCATTATTGGTTGCATTTTGTTTGAGAAGAACCCAATGTCAGTCACATTACAGCTTGATCTTAGAATGATTTCTAATGTCAGATAGTGCAAGTGAGAATGTGATAGATAATATAATTATTTTTTCAAATATGACAATACCCCAAATTATAATTAATTTGATAACTTCTGGGTATTAGGCATATATAATACAGATTAGCATTGTACTTTATAGAAAAAACTGTGTTTTAGTACACAGGTTTGACAATTGTGATTTATTCTATTAATCACAAATGACTTTGAAAATAAATGCTAAGATTTATATTTTATAATTATATTCACTAATGCTGCTTTAGCAGAGGGAATTAACTTACACCCCTACACTCCTCTAATCATTATTCTGCTTGTTATTAACATTTTAGAGGTGAGACAAACCTTATTTCTCTAAAAAAGGTATTTCTCCCCAAATTTGGTACAGTTGAAGAGTAAGTAAATGGAGATATAAGTAGTAATATAAGCTGGGAACTGTGGCTCATGCCTGAATCCTAGTGGCTTGGGAGGCTGAAGCAGGAGGATTGCAAGTTCAAAGCCAACCTCAGCAACTGCAAGGCACTCAGCAACTCAGTGAGACCCTGTCTCTAAATAAAATACAAATAAGGCTGGGGATGTGGCTC